>NC_056741.1:1241593143-1241698143 GCF_019279795.1 Protopterus annectens | reverse complement strand
AGCCCCCCATGTAGGGGGGTGTGGGGAGCAAAGCCGCCCACCTATTTTCCTTTAAAATCTGTACATTGTGTGTTATTTTCTTCTTTTAAAGGAAACTAGGTGGGGGGCTTCGCCCCCACCCCCCCAAAATGGGGGGCTGTGCCCCCCCACACCCCCTAACTATATATACCAACTCCAGGGTCGCACGATATTGGGGAGGGGACAAATCCCAGGTTTATGCCTTGAATTCTGGTTTTCGATCAAATGAAATGTTGACCAAATGGGTTTCAGTCAAATGGTCTTTCGATCAAATGAAGCATATCCATATCTATATATATATATATATATATATATATATATATATATATATATATATATATATATATATATATATATATATATATATATATATATATATATATATGGGTCTACTACACTTGACCTAAATTTCATTTGACCTAAAACTCATTTGATTGACACCCATTTCTCCAAGTAAGACATAGACTTCTTGTGAGGTTTTTCTTCACCTGTGACTTGTTTGTGATAAAACGAATTACTGTAACTTATAGTGCTGACTGTTAGAATTCCAATAGTCATGTAGAAAATACTGTTGTAGTGTTCCTAAATGTGGGTTTTTCTATTTCCATTTTTATGGGAAGTATCTAAAGTGATTTGGTGAATGTTTTGTGCATACCCAGCAGTAATGGCAGCGTGTAGAGTATTGTAAGGCAAGTTAAAGGTATATGATCTTTTCACCACTGTAGTCCAATCCTAGAGTTAGTATATATAATTGGGAGGGCACAGTCCCCCATATTGGGGGGGGGGGGATTTAGTTTGGCTGCACATTATCCTGTTTCAGTTAAGAGGGTTAGTAAGTAGTTTTTAAGTTCTGGAAAGGGTTAGTTATTGGTGTTCTAAGTGTGCTTGTCTATGGTTTAAAATTTAGTATGTTGCAATTCAGCATCGTAAGCTGGTAAAATGGGTGTCAGTCAAATGAGTTTTATCCAACTGAAATTTAGATCAATTCAATGTCAGTCAAATGGGTGTCAGTCAAATGAAATTTAGGTCAAGTGAAGTAGACCCATATTATATATATATATATATATATATATATATATATATATATATATATATATGTATATATATATATATATATATATATATATATATATATATATATATATATATATATATATATATATATATATATATATATATATATATATATACACACACATTTATATAGATCTAAGATGTTTGCTCGAGTGAGCAAACATCCGAATCCATAGCAACTGAACACACTTTAACAAAAGCGCTTTTATCAAAAAAAGTGATTTTGTTAAAATGTGTAAAAAAAATAAATAAAACACTACATTTACATTTTAGCAGGGGGGCTTTGCCCCATGCACCCCCGTGTGCGGCACTGTGCACCCAACACCCCCCACTTTAATATTCTCCCTCCAAGACTGCACTACAGTGGGGAAAAGGGAAATTTCCCAAACCGCACCGTAGTACAGCCTTAACAACAGGAATACTTACGTAAAAGTGCTTCTTCTGTGAAAAGCACTTTCACATAAGTATGCCTGGCTGTTTGGGTTTATATATATATATATATATATATATATATATATATATATATATATTTATAGCTCATTGATTCCTGACTCTTTCTGGTTGGAAAGTGAGTGCCTGTGCTTAATGTACCTGATTGGTCTAGTTGCTATTCGAGGCATCTACCAGAAAAAGGTCACAAGCCAGTAGACCATTACATCATCTGGGACAAGACTGTGGATTACCAAACAGGCTGTGGCCTGGTTCTCTTCTTGGGATTTGTGAAGACTGGGTACAGATGAGTGAAGGCTGCCAGCCTAGTCAAATCGAATTTGATACATAATTCTGGCATTTGTAAATATAAATGTAAAATACAGGCTTGTGTCTTAAATGTAAAGAAATTCTGTTTCAACAATGTGGCAACATTGCCATCTGCTGTTAGGAAAACTAAGTCAAGCATTTCACATCTGTTCTTTGAAATTAAAATCATGTCTTGTATGTTCTTTTTATCTCCAGAGCTCTGAGTCATTATGTCTGGACTAGCACATTCTTTCTATTGCTTTAAGGCTAAAGTTAATTACCAGAATTTCCATATGGAATCCTTTATTGCTTTAAGTGTAAAATAATGTAAATGCAGTTTCTGTGTGGACTGGGAACCAGGAAAGTGTCAAAATGATGTAATGTGTATACTGGGAAACATAAGTGTCAAAAAACATGATGTAATCTGGGAGGGCCCAGCAAAAATGTTTGTTAGTGATTTTGAAAACTATTACTCAAAGAGAGACTTTAAGCATTTTGATATTGAACATCTAACTCAGTACTGCCTATGCTCTTAAGTAAGTTATCTTAGAAGTGTGTTTTCTTGTAGCAATAGCTGGGAAATTAGAAAAAGATTAGACTAAGTGTTTTCTGTTATGTCAGAACTGTACTACTGAAGTATTTTAAGTTTCTGTGTGATCTCTGAACTCTTGAATAGCACTGTGGTGTAGTAGTATCGTCTTGTGTTTTTAGCATTTATTATTAAATATTTTAAACCTTTTTAAACTGTGGCTGGTTTATGTAGAGATACATTATGCTATAGGGTACATTGCATGCTTATAAGTGATCCTGGACTAAGCCCTTCCAATAGGCCTTGATTGCTTAAGTTACACTACAATAGAATAATAATATTGCACAGTAATAATTGGACACCCTTTTAAGGGCCTTTTGGTAGCTGATAGTTATTAGCTGGTGGTGGCAGTAATTACTACTGTATAGTCTGGGTAAAGAGGCACAGCTGGAGAATCTGTGTCAGCCTTTCTCAGGAGTGTCTGTGAAGTTGTATAAATACTTATCTTAAAGTGTGTGTGTGTGTGTGTGTGTGTGTGTGTGTGTGTGTGTGTGTGTGTGTCAGCTACCTGGGCAGGAGCACGAAGCACTGGTTGGACAGAGAGGGTACTGGAGGTTAACTTGCCAGCTAGGCGGAGATCTGGACCCTATAGCTGTGCCACTGGGGACTCTTATTGGGGACCTGGAGAGGAGGGGAGCAAGCAGCCCCAGACTGGCTGTGATCTCTGAGTGCACTTAAGGGAAATTGTACTTTACTATGTGTATTTGTTATCATTTCCTCTCATATGAGACAGCCTCTCTGGTGTTAGTGATGAGGATTGAGACTCCTTGATTGCTGGACCAGGGCATGGACGTCACATGTGTTTGGCAACGGTGGGATATCCACATCACATATTAATTAGTTGGCAAATACTAACCGGCTTGTAGTGGTGTGGGTAAAGTGAATCCTGTAGCTTATGTACAGTGATCTCTGAAGGTGTTTTGTACTCTAAATCAGCCATGCAGTGAATACTCAGAGTTTAGATCACAATTGTTTTATTTCATTTGTTAGATAAGTTAGTCAGGGTGAGCAGGCAGCATGTCAGCAGAGGAGTATGGAAAGCTGACAAGGAGACAGCTGGTGGAGATGTGCCAGGCTAGGGGACTGGTGCATGGAAACCTGACTAAGGCAGACCTGATTGCAGCCTTGGTTACAGCTGCATCAGAAAACAGCATCCAGGAGGACAACCAGACTGGCAGTGGAGATACGATATCCTCTGAGAATGGACAGCTCATCCTTTCTGCGAAGGACAATCAGACTGGCAGTGGAGATACAATATCCTCAGAGAATGGACAGCTCAACCTTTCTGCAGTGGACTTAAAAGTCCAATTGGAGCTAAAGAGACTTGAGTTGGAGGCCAGACATTTGGAGATAGAATCCGCAGAAAAGGAGCATCAGAGGAGGCATGAGAGGGAAATGCTGACTCTTTGCCAGAGTCATGGAGGTAATGGGGAAGGGAGTAACTGGACCCCAGAAGCACAACAGGTCAGTATTTTTTTCTGCAATTTAAAGAGGCGGATCATTTTGATAGTTTCATTCATATGTTTGAGAGGGTATGCAAACAGTATAGTGTTGACTAAAGGCTCTGGGTACGGTTACTGACCCCCTTACTCCATGGTAAAGCTGTAAATGCATTGGCTAAAATGTCTGACATTGCATGTTGATTATACTGCTGTAAAAAATGTCTTTTAGAATGTTTTAAGCTAACACCTGAAATGTATAGGAAAAAGTTTTTTTAACATAGACGCAAGGCAGATGAAAGTGTGTGTGAATATGTTGCTGAACTGAGCACTTATTTTCATAGCAGGATGAGTGGATGTCAGGTCACCACTTTTGAAGGGCTGGCAAATCTTTTGGTGAGGGAACAAGCCCTTAGCACTTTGCCTGAGGACATGAGGATCTGGTTAGCTGATAGAAAATGTGCTACTTCAGATGAGTTGGGGAAGAAGGGAGACCTATACCTAACAAGCAGGGCAGCTCTGCACAGGAAGAGGACCCCAAGTACTGCTCATGGGTCTAAAGGAACCCATGGAGGGCAGCACAGACTCCAACAAAAGAATCTGCCAGTAGCAGGGGAAGCCACTAGCCCAGGTACACATCCAGGAGCTAGGGTTAAATGTTTTGACTGCAACCAGTGGGGCCATGTAACATACAGGTGTCCATGGAGGCAAGGTGGGGAACCAAAGGTGAGGGTGCCAGTAATGGGGAAAGACAAAATGCCAATAGTAGGTTGCCTTGAGACAACAGGGGTACTAAACTACCATCCTGCAGATGTCCTGAGAGGGAAGGATTTGGATGAGGCAGTACCATTTGCTTATGCAGTTATACACAGTGAGGCTAGGAGACAAGCATTTTGGTCTGGTAGCCTGGGGGAGACCCAGACAGACTGGATACTTGCAGCCAGGACTGGTGATGTGGTTACTTCAGGGAGTGAGTTATGCTGTATAAGTGAAACTGAAGGTGAGCCACAGCTGCTTGTGGGTACTGAAGTTTCCTTGGACAGGGTGACAGCAAAGGTAGAGGTGAGTAGTAGGACCCAGGCTGACAGTGAGGCACCACTATCAGAGGATGCCAGACTTCCTGTGGAAAGGGAGCTGGGAAAGGTTACAAGTAGAGAGTTGAGACAGGCTCAGCTCTCAGACCCTGCACTGCAAGGCCTGAGGCAGGTAGCTAGGGAGGCAACTGATTTTCAAGGAAAGGGGGAATCTGTATACTGGGACAAAGGGTTACTCTACAGAAAGTGGACCCCTGAAGGGGGGCTAGAAGGTAAGAAAGTACAGCAGTCGGTAGTGCCTAGAGCCTACCATCTGGTGCTTCTAACCATAGCCCATGATATTCCCTTTGCAGGTCATATGGGCATAAAACATACACAGAGACATATTATGCAGAACTTCTATTGGTCTGGAATTTTCAGAGATGTAACAGGGTACTGCAGGACCTCTGAGCAGTGCCAAAAGCTAGGCAGGAGACAAGGTGAGAGCTCCTTTGATGCCTTTGCCTGTGATTGAGGAGCCATTTCAGAGGGTAGCTATGAATATTGTGGGTTCTCTGAGTGCCCCTAGTTCCACAGAGAAAACGTATATCCTGGTGGTTGTAGATTATGCTACGCAATACCCTGAGGCAGTGGCTTTGTCCTCCATTGAGGCAGAAAAGGTGGCAAATGCTTTGTTAGAGATTTTCAGCAAGGTAGGTTTCCCAAAGGAAATACTGTCAGACAGAGGTGCCAATTTCATGTCAGGTTGGCTGGCTTGTCTGTGGAAGTCCTGTGGGGTGAAGCACATGAAGATTACCCCGTACCATCCCCAGACTAATGGTCTTGTTGAGAGGTTAAACTCTACCATCAAGTCCATGCTATGGGCATTTGCAGAGCAGTTTAAGAGGTAGTGGGAGAAATATTTGCCCCATCTGTTGTTTGCTTACAGAGAGGTTCCCCAGGAATCCACAGTTTTTTCACCCTTTGAGTTGCTCTATGGGCATAGGATGAGGGGATCTCTCGATTTAATTCGAGATGAGTGGGAAGGTGAGTGCAAGACTCACAAGGAGTCTGTTGTGGCATATGTCCTAAACCTCAGGACAAGGCTCAGGGAACTCATGGGCTTGGCCCAGGAAACCTGGCAGAAGCCCAACAGCAGAAAAAGGTGTGGTATGATAGGAATGCTCAAGCTAGAGAGAATGCTGTAGGGCAGCAGTTAATGGTTCTCATTCCTGTCAGACACATCAAGCTGCAAGCAGCTTGGGAGGAACCCTACATGGTGGTAAGAAAGGTAAGTGATGTTAATAAGATAAAGAAACCATGACCACCAGAGTACTTCCGAAGCATTTAATATTGCACCACACAATAAACGCTTTCACAATTGAAACATGGCTTCATCAGAGTGAGTGGTAGTTCATCAGCAAACCATATTTATACACACATTAATCATCCAATTACACATTTAAGACAGAACCATCTTAAAAAGATACTGTCCCTTCATACATAACTAAATGAAACATATATCAAATTGAATACAAAATAACTACAAAACACATACCAAATAAATACCCTTCCCGGAAGTGCAAAAAAATAATAAAAATAAAATATTCACAAGTTTAAACCATATTCATTCACTATATTAATTTTTGTTGTATACACTTAATAGTTTCTAGATTATGCATGCCCTTTGTCTCAAAATGGGTCGTAGTAAATTAAATCATTCAATCCAGGTGGCATTGTTGCATTCAACATAACTTGCCATTTGTATTCTAATAATTCCATCTTTAATTTTACATCACCTCCTCTTTCATTTACCAACACCCTATCTATGACAAAAAGTAAAATCTCTTGAAGTTTGTACAAACTATACTATGTGAATATAGAGCATTGTGAGAATCATGATTCTTAATAGCCCTAAGGTGTTCACTTATCCGGTCCTTCAACCTTCAGATAGTCTTACCAACGTAAAAGGCATTACAGTTGGTACACGTTGCTAAATAAACCACTCTTTGGGTGTTACAATTCACCTTACCTGGGCATGGGATAGTCCTATTGAAACCCTGTACACTTACATAAGGTCTGTCATTAATAAATCTACAATATCTACAAGTTCCACATCTATTCATTTTGGATATAGTATTTCTGGGAGTATGTTGTTCTAAAAATTCTTTAATATTTCTTCCCCTAGAATACACTATTTTGGGAACATAACCAAAGATATTTTTGAGTTCCCAACTAAGGCAAACATCCCATGCTATGTGTACTAGCTCCTCTATCCCCTTTATCTGATTATTATATTTTAAGGCTAAAGCTCTCGAATCATTAAAGTTTTTTCCTTTTGATGTCCTCAAAATTTCTGTATTGTTCACCCTAAGTATGGGTGGAAACAATACATCTCTCTTATTTAATACCTCTTTATGTGTTTTAATCAACAATTTGAGGGGATATCCTCTTTCCAAAAACATCCCAATCAATGTATATAATTCTTTTTCAAGTACTTTATTATCACTAATTAATCTGGACAATCTTACTATTTGCCCCTTCACTATTGCTCTACGTCGGTGAATAGGGTGACAACTTTGGTAATGTAATAAGGAATTACTGTAAGTTTCCTTTCTATATATTTTACTCTCAACAACATCACCAGTTTGGGTTAAGGTTATGTCCAGAAAAATCTATTGTTTCGTTGTTCCACTTACTAGTGAATTTGAAAAACTTAGTAGTAGCATTAAGATATTCAATAAAGGACATAGCTTCTTCTTCACTTCCTTTCCAGGATCACAACATCATCCAGAAATTGATTATATGATAAAATTGTTTCTTTACATATAGAATTCAGGATGAATTCTTCCTCCCAATGGAGCAAAACGAAATTTGCAAAACTGGGGGAACACTTTGCCTCCATTGCCACTACTGAAGACTGATGGAAGATCTCCCCTTCGAAAATCAAATAGTTGTTCTTAAGTACCATCTCCATACAAGATACTAGAAAATTCACTTTATCATTACTTAAACTTTTACTCTTTACTAAACTTTCAGTGAAATAATTTATCCCTTCATCTTGGGGTATAACTGTAAATAACTGTAAATAAGTTGACTACAGCAATAGTACCACATCAATCTCCTTTTTGTAAATGACTAAGCCTTTGCAAGCAATGCCAGGAATCCTTTAGAATATGTTGGGCCCCAGCCACCACCTGCTGTGTATTTTTGTCCACATATGCTGCCATAGGCTCAGTTTTAGACCCTTGGATGACACTATGGCTCTAAATGGTGGATCATACAAATTTTTATGGATTTTAGGAATTCCAATCACAGCAGGGGTGAATGGGTAATCGACCTTAAGAAAATTGTAATCATCACAATTTATTGCTCCCTGATGTAATGCATCTAATAAAAACAGATCTATCCTATATTAGGCTATATTTACCTCATTTTGAGAAACTCAAAGATAAGTGGAGGGGTCATCCAGAATTTCCTGCATTTTGGCTGTATAGTCAAATCTGGACATTATAACAGCCTCCCACCCTTATCTGGTTTCATAATTCTTAATTCACTATAGCCTGTCATTTCTGTTAGGGCCTCCCTTTCATTTCTGTTCAAATTATCTTTGTGGTGAACTTTACAATTCATTTTGATAACATTCAATAATCCTCCAATACACATTTTCTCAAATAATGCTACTGCACTGTTATATGGAGGAATGAATGTACTTTTTTTAGTTAAGCCACCTGTTGTTAAATCATTTCTCACTACATTATTTACTTCAATTCGATCTTTAAAAAATACAACCAAATTTAACTGTCTAGCATACAATCTAATACTAGAATAAACATCAACTATGATGAAATTATGTTCAAGAACAAAAGAAAAGCCTTTACTCAATAAATCATGATGTGCTTCTTTTATATCCAAGGCACTGTAGTTGTACACATTAAAACCAGAGGTTTTTAAAAACTTTTAAAGTAGGCAAAACATTAGCAGGTACAAACAATGAATCATCAGAAGCAAACACCAGACTGTTATCAACAGTGGATATTTCCACAAAATTGTCCATAATTAATGTATCTTCTTGTTGTAATTGTTGTTGGACCACTGTCCTTTCTTTTTTTGATGGTAATTGTTCCTCAACTGTCGTGGTTGATCCTGCTGTTGTCCAGCATAATACTGGTTTCTTTCCAACCCTTCCCTCCTGTTTTGTAGGCGTTCTGACCTCCTCAACTGTGGGGGTTGATCTAAAAAACCCTGTTGTTCTAAATAAACATCATCATTCCCAAAAACACTTTCATTATGTTCATCATTCATGTAAACACTTGTACTTTCATTATATCTGGCCTTTACTTTCCACCTTTTGTTACCGGGGGGGGGGGGGGGTAGGCCGTGTTAATTTTATATTCATGCATATCCCTAGATAATTTTTTTATCTTAATTTTAACACTTTTATCTACATATTTATCTAAATTTAATTTTTTTATCTTAATTTTAACACTTTAATCTACATATTTATCTAAATTTGTCAATATAGTTTGATAACTTTTCACATATTGAAAAAACAATAAATCTTTTACAATGCAATCATTTAAAGAGACAACTTCTTTTTCAAGTGTCAACAACTTACTTTGATTGTTTTTAATAATAATGTCCATTGTTTGAAACCCCGTTTTGTCATACAAATCCACAAGTTCTTTATATGCTTGTGTGCCTTCATCTATCCCATTTGGTAACTTCCATAATCTGAGACCTTTGGGTACTTGCTTTAGTGCCATGGATCTAGTTAAAAAAGCATTATCGAGTTGTAGGCCTCTATATTTCTGACACATGCTCTCAAACGATCCAATTGTTTTTTAAGAGTCAGCGTAGTCCTTCCCACCTCATTCGGGGCCGAGACGTCCACTTCTGGTAGGTGAAGCCATTGTTGGATATCTCTTTAATTTTGTCGACTGCCAACATCATCGTTTATTTCGACATTGCCAGCAGTGTTATTGGCAGCATTATTGTTGTTGGCGTTGTTCACCGCTTCAAGGGCTGGCAGTGAGTGTAATGTGAACAGTTCAGCCTGAGAATCCATTAGCATCACTTGCAGATTACGTAAAACGTTCTTATCTCTTAACAATGCCATCAACTGCTTTACTGAAGCAGTCAATTCTGCTACGGCAGCTTCCTTTAAAAATGCAAACTTTTTTAAAATTAATAATAAAGTTCCATAAAAAATGAAGTTCAATAGAAAATAAAGCATTCCAAGGGACATTATTAAATAATGGAGGTACAGTAGAGTCAGGTAACTAACCACAAAAATGACAAAATAACAAAAATAACCCAACTTGGTATAAAACTAATAAAATAAAGAAACCACGACCACCAGAGTACTTCCAAAGCATTTAATATTGCTCCACACACTAAGTGCTTTCACCATCGAAACATAGCTTCATCAGAGTGAGTGGTAGTTCATCAGCAAACCATATTTATACACAGTAAAAATAAACCCCAGCAGGACAGAAGATCCACAAAAGATGTTTATTGAGCACTTTCATTTGGTATAATACAAAACTTCATCAGAATATCTAGTAGAAAAACAGACAACTGACTCATCAAAATTTATATGTATATATATATCCCATCGTGCACAAGTTAATCAAATAACAATTATGCCTATCCTTCCTACTTAAAGGAATATTATCAAAATTAGTAATTAAATACCTGTAAATATAGATAATACATTTGATAAAACATAAAAAGGATTAAAACTTCATAAAATCCTATCTAAACTGAAACATATGTATATATACACATTTCTAACATACATTTAAATAATTAAATAAGTAAACAAATAACTACATTTAGCCATCAGCTTTTAACCTAAGAATAGAACCAATTGATACATTCTTATTTAGCCCTGGTTGTTGGGTGGCATTAGTTCTCAATTGCCACCTCAACTCTAATAATTCTAAAAAATCATTTTTAGGACCCCCTCTGTCATTCAAAAACACCTGTTCCAAAATGGTAAAACTAAAATAATGCCCTTCATTTTCCATGATATATGAGGCAAGGGCATTTTTTGCATCCTTCTTTCTAATGTCATAGTAATGCTGATATAGTCTTGTTCTTAGTGCATTAATAGTTTTACCTATATAGAAACTTTTATAAAAGTTACACAGGGCAAGATACACCACACCTTTTGTACTACATGAAAACTTCTGTTTATAGAACAATTTTCCATAATTAGGTATTGAGACACTAGTCCCTTCTAAAATGTATTTACATTGCAAACAAAAACCACATTTCGACATTTTTCCTATCTCCAAACACCCTCTAGTATTCTTCTCCAACATGTTTTTGAAACCCAAATCCTTTTTATAAAACTATCTTAGGATTAAAACCCATCAGCTCATTAAATTCAGGATCAATATTAAATATATTCCAATTTTGTTGCAAGATTTCACAAATATTATTAATTTTTTTATTATAACTAAAGACACCTGTAACAGAAAAACTAGTGTTACGTTCTTTATCATTCTCTTTGTTAGCCATATCGAATGAAGTACCTTTCCCCAGTAGAGGTGATAAAATACCTCTCTGCCTCTTTTTAATCACTTCTTGTAGTAAAGGATGTAAAAAATCATAGGAATAGTTCCTATGTAAAAGCATATCTTTGAATATCTGAATTTCATGAAGAAAATCATCCCAGTCTGACAACATTCTTGCAAGACGTACTGCTTGCCCTTTTACTAAGGCCCTTTTTTGATGTATTGGATGAAAGCTGTTGTAATGAAGTAAAGTATTAGAATAGGTCTGTTTTCTATATAATGTTGTCTTGAAGGCTTGATCTTCTCTCACCTTTGAAATAGTGATATCTAAATAATTAATAGCCTCTTTATTAAGACTAAGTGTAAAATCAAGGAAGTCTGCACTTTCTTTCAAAAAGGACAAAAAGTGCTGTAATTCTTCCTCACTATTGTCCCAGAATATAAGAACATCATCAAGGTACCTGCAATAATACTTCCAGTACCCCAAAAAAGTACTAGCAAACACAAGCTCCCTTTCCCAGAAAGCTAAGACAATATTTGCAAAAATGGGAGCACAAATGGCTCCCATTGCTACTCCCTTTACCTGTTTAAATAATTGTCCCTCAAAAACAAGGACATTTGTATCAAGTATTAGTTTCATCAAAGTTCTAAGTGTTAAGATCCAGTCATGTCTAATAGTGGTATATCTACATAAATATAGATAAAACCACTCAATACCTGTATCATGCGGGATCACTGAGAAAAGGTCCCTAACGTCCATGGTAATAAAGGACAGGTCATCTGTATACATATCTTTGTCAAGTTTTTTAAGGAGATCCCAAGAGTCCTTTACTATCCATGTACAGTTTAGCAAAATGTCTTTTAACTGCACATCAATGAATTTAGCTATAAAATAAGTCTTTGAAGCTTTTGCATCCACAATAGGATGAAGAGGGGGGTCAACAAGGTCTTTATGTAGCTTGGGTATACCGAATATGGTTGGGATTTTTGGATTTTTAACTGACATGAAATTATGTTCCTCCAAACTAATTTCTCTATTAAATAAAAGCTCATCCAAGACCATATCAACTTTTCTATAAAGAATGTTCTTCTCATTTAAACTAATTTCTGTATATGTGTCATTATATAGCAACCCAAGCATTTTTTCTACATATGTATTAACATTCATAATAGCTAAACCACCCCCTTTGTCTGGTTTCATAACACATATATTTCTATTATTGCAGACCACATTTAATAATTGTAATTATTGTAAATTTAGGTTGCCTTGTGTTTCACTGTGGGTTTCCATTTTAAACATTTGTTGTATATCATGTTCACACATTCTTTCAAAAGTCTGTATGACAGGATGTAGTGGAGGATTAAAGAGACTAGGTTTCTTACATATTTCCCTTCCTATATGTACTTCAGAATTATCTTTGAAAATTGTTTTTAAATTTAACTTATGTGTAAATAACTTTAAATTAATAAGAATTTTGTCTAGTGTGCCCTTCCTACTAGGGATATAGGACAAACCTTTTTCAAAAATATTTGCAAGGCTGTTCTAAAAAACTATGTCACTGTAATTATATATTTTAAAATCACCACAGTCATTAATCAGAATATTGCATGATACATGTTGTTCATTAAAATCCATAAGAAAAAAATCATCAACATTACAGTTGCCATTCGCCAGCACATTGGAATTAAATTGTACTTCATTTGTCTAAGAGGATATATTTAGTAATTGTTCCCCCTACCCCTGCCCCTGTGATTCCAGTTTTTGTAACCTGGTCCTCCCCTCTGGTTCCTCAGTCATTCGGACCTCCTCAGAGGGGGAGTATTCTAAAGGGTCTAAGTAGTTATCATAATTGCTATGTTGACCTGAATGAATCTCTTCGTTTTGACCATTTATGTCAATCTGATTGTTTATATTATAGTTAAAAAACTGTTGTTTTGATTGTGCAGGTGAGGGGGGGTATGCACTTCTCTGTGCATAGCTGCACTCATTGTGTTTCAATTTCTCTTCTTTTTTATTTTTAAGTACAGAAATAGATCTGTCAACTCTGTTAAAAATAGAAGAAAAATCATTCTGTTTACTTTCAAACAAAAGATCGATCTTAATATCATTGTCTAACTTTTTAACCTTACCAAAAAGGTCAGAAATCTTCCCATCATTGTCCTTAATGAGATAGTCCAAGAATTTGCAACCATGTCTGTTGAATAACTGCAAAAATTCTACATGTAGCAAAGAGTCCTTGACTAAACCAGATGGATACTTCCAATACCGAAGCCCTTTTGGAATTTCCTCACGGTGTTTACATTCTTTTAAATAATTGTTCTCAAGTTGTAATTTGCGATATTCTATACAGGACTCAAACAGTTTAAGTTGTTCATCCAGTGTTCCGTTATATTCTTTTGAATAATTCTGATTACCGGAACTCCATTCACTGTCAGTTTCAAGCCACTGAGATAGAGATTTTCTTCCATTATAGAAGGAACCACCCCTTCTATGTTCACTGTTTGAAATCAAATGCAAATTTGAGCCGCCCGATTGGCTAACACCATTCTGTTGGCGTTGGGCAGGAGTAATCCCTTCGTCGAAGCTCCCATTGTCTACACCTTGGTTAATAAAACCATCAAGTCGTGTCGATGTGGATGGATGATGTTGTTGAGTCAGTCTCTCTATTAAAATCACCAAGCTACCCACTGTGTTGTTTAAGGTTTGCAGCGAGGATGCGAATAAGTTCAAAGTAGGTGGATCCACAGTACCTGCTTCCTCCATCTCCAAACCACAAAAATGAATGAAAAGCAAACCAGTAAAAATAAACCCCAGCAGGACAGAAGATCCACAAAAGATGTTTATTGAGCGCTTTTGTTTGGTATAATACAAAACGTCATCAGAATATCTAGTAGGAAAACAAACAGACAACTGACTCAACAAAATTTATATGTATATATATATATATATATATATATATATATATATATATATATATATATATATATATATATATATTTATATATATCCCATCATGCACAAGTTAATCAAACAGCAATTATGCCTATCCTTCCTACTTAAAGGAATATTATCAAAATTAGTAAATAAATACCTGTAAATATAGATAATACATTTGATAAAACATAAAAAGGCTTAAAACTTCATAAAATCTTATCTAAACTAAAACATATGTGTATATATATATATATATATATATATATATATATATATATATATATACACATTTCTAACATACATTTAAATAATTAAATAAATAAACAAATAACTACATGAAGCCATCAGCTTTTAACCTAAGAATAGAACCAATTGATACATTCTTATTTAGCCCTGGAAAATGTTTCTATAAACAGAAGTTTTCCTGTAGTACAAAAGGTGTGGTGTATCTTGCCCTGTGTAACTTTTGTGAAAGTTTCTATATAGGTAAAACTATTAATGCACTAAGAACGAGAATATATTAGCATTACTATGACATTAAAAAGAAGGATGCAATAAACACCCTTGCCTCACATATAATGGAAAATGAAGGGCATTATTTTAGTTTTACCATTTTGGAACATGTGTTTTTGAATGACAGAGAGGGTCCTAAAAATGATTTTTTAGAATTATTAGAGTTGAGGGGGGTTCCAAAATGGTGGGCGTCTAAGTAGGACCCTTTCCTAGTAGCTCCAGTTTCTGATTTCTGGTCATCGTATTTTAAGCGAGCTGAATAGGCAAATTTCTTATATTCACTAACTGCATTTTAATCTAGCTTCTGTGAGTGGATTTGAAGCTACCTTAATATCTTAAACTCACACAAAGAGATTATATTAAACTCCTGAGGTGCGCTACGGTTTCTTCACGTGGATCTTTAGAGGCCTGAAATCCAGCACCATATCGTGTGACAGCTCCTTCTATACTGAAGTATATACTGAAATTAACAAAATGTCTAAGGATGCGGATACAATGGACACTCAAACTACTAAATCTAAGTTATCTGCTTTATCTACATCTCCTGAAAAAAATGTTAAAAGACTGAGATCTTCAAAATTTGCATCAGATCACCCGAGAGAACCGATAAAGCAAAAATCAGAAAGCGCTCTTTTATTAGAGGAACTAAAGAACGCGCTCTCTCCTTTGCAGGAAACCATTAAAGATTTTTCATTGAAAATTAATTCCCTGGATTCAACAATACATAAAATTGCGGACAGGCTAGACCTTGTAGAAGAAAGATCCAAAGCTAATGAGCTTGAGATTGGTCTGGTCAAAGAATCTCTTCTGTTAAAAGATAAAACGATTAGCACCATGCAAACTAAGATCTGCGATTTAGAGGCGTGAAGTAGGAGAAATAATCTGATCATAAGGGGCTTGAGTGAAACATATGAGCCCAGTCAGTTAATAGATACTGCAGCCCAAATTTTTTGTACTCTCTGTCATGAAATTAACCTCACACACAAATATGAGATTGAGAGGGCTCACAGAGCATTACGGAGGGAACAATCACTCACAGTGCCAAGACCAGTTTATGTCAAGTTGCTTAACTTTCGTGATGTACATTCTATTCTTGCAGCTTTTAAAAAAATTAAAAAACTCACATGGAATAATCAGGTAATAATAATATCGCAAGACCTGCCCCTGGAGATAAGAGAGATGCATCGCAAATTAGCTCCCTTTTGTGCAGAACTTATTCGCAGGAAGATCAAGTTCCAAATGAGGTTTCCTTCCACTTTATCCTTCGTACATCAGGATGTGAAGTTATCTATTTCTTCTCCTAGTGAAGCTAAATCTATCTTTTTTAGACTCTTCGGGTCAGATCCTTCTATCAAGTGATGTGATGGCTATACATCATTATGTACTGTAGAATTTGTATGTGATCATACTTCCCCTTTAAGGGCATATGTTGATACTTCTATTTTGTACAGTATATAGATATAGCATTTCTTTCTCTCTTTGTTTTTTTTTTTTTTTTTATAAGCTCTAGGAACCCTCCTTTAGCTGCGGAGGCTACACGAAACCTTAATGCGAGGCGCATATCCAATCTCGTCAGTTACACTCCTAACAGGAAGTTTGCCTCGCGTATCCTCTCTGCTGGAATTATGGTTGTTGAACAGCTTCATTCCTCAGTATACGGGCTTCTTTCGAAGATGTAATTGCAAAAACAGAGAAATTTTCGCTTGGTTTGTTCTTTTTTGGTTATCATGATCTCTGTTTTAACCACCCATTTATTCGTCTATTTCAATATTCACAACTGAGCGTTGTGTTATAGTACCTATTCGGGGGTAATATTATGTTATTGGATTGCCTGAATTATACTAATGGTAACATATCAACAGTTTTAAAACAATTATTAAGGGTTTCAACTATAATTTTCTAATGCTTCATCTGTTACAGTTTACTGTAAGATTTCTACAATATGGAATACTTTTATTAGCCTTTAAGTTACAGCACTTAAATGACCTACTCAATGTTGACAATTCACTGTTTTACTGGATGCTAGTAGGATTTTAATAGGGATTGTGATGTCCTGGTTTGGACCTGTTATGATGTTGTATGATGTCTGTAAATATTTTACCTCCTGTATTGCACTTTTATGGCCAATAATGATAGTGTGTTATTTAGTTTTATGATTATTTGCATTCTATAGTTTTTGTATTCTCTCAATTGCTAGGGTAATGTGGGTATGCACGGGATTAGGGTTGAGTGATCTTGGTGCCAGGTATTTGCAATATGTTGCCCATCTTTTTCGTTCTTTAATTCTTTATGAGGATTACTTCATATATCTCTATATATGTGATATATAGGACTGCTTCATTTGTTTTTGTCTCATTATGTTTAATTAGATGGTTAGTATCTTGAAGGTTTCTTCCTGGAATGTTAGGGGACTCAATGTTACAAACAAAAAAAACTAGTGATGCATTTGATTCTTAAATCTAATACTGACATATGTTTTCTACAGGAAACTCATTTACTAAGCAGCGACTGGTCCAATGATGTTAGGAGGACATGGATTAGTGACATTATTTCGGCAGAGGCCTGTAACAATTCCAAGGGTGTGGCAATTATTGTTAAAAAATCCTTTCGATCACTGATTATTTTGAAAGGAAGTGATCAGGAGGGCAGGTGGTGTTACTTTGCATCTTCTCTACAGGCTTTAGACAATCCAATACTTTTTTTGAACATCTATGGTCCTTGCTTGGGGCATGCTGATTTTATTATGATTATTTACAACCTTCTACTTAAATTTCCCAACCACAGTTTGGTTATTGGAGGTGACTGGAACATTGTGGTTAATCCTCAGGTAGATCGCACACATAGGAGTAGCACTGGAAATACAATATTTTGTAAAGCTCTATTAGATTTGATTGAAGATTTTGATTTGATTGACCCTATTACCTTTGCTGCCAAGGCCCCGGAGGGTAATTCAAATCATTTCACTTACTTCTCTAAATGTCACCTAACATGGTCCCGGATCTACTATTTTCTTATATCAAGATCCTTTGATAATAGACAGATTAAGTTTGCAACTGAGCCTCGTTTCCTATCTGACCATTCAAGAATTAATCTGGATATTGGTTCAATTCGCAACTCACCTGGGATTCATAGATTTCCTATTTGGTCACTAAATTGTAATCTTTTGAAGGATCAATCCCTAATTATGGATATTAATATGACACTAAGAGGTCTTTTTGAGACACAGAAGGATGTGACTATCCCTTTTGATATCAGATGGGCAGCAGCTAAGACTGTGCTTAGGGGTATTTTTATTAATAAAGCTAGTTTTCTTAAAAAAGAGCGTGCTACCAAAGAAGCCACTTTACTATTGGATATCAAACTATTAGAGGAGAAACTGATAAATAATTACTCTATAAACCTAGAAAAGGAGCTTATTAATAAACAGAAATTACTATTTGAGCACTACCAATCTAATTTGTCTGTCCAGGAGTTTAGGTATATAGCAAAATTTTCAGAATATATGCAAACTCCCTCCAGAGCCTTGGCCAGGATAATTCTTAATTCACCTAGAGCTCCTAGAATATCATGCCTTCAACATAACAATCAGATTTATAGATCTGATGGGGAAATCACTCAGTTATTTTACCAATTATTCTCTGAAATCTATGCAAACAATAACCATGCAGATAGGACAGAAGAGATGGAGGAGTTCTTAAGTGGGATTACCTTTCCCAAAGTTTCCGAATCACAAAAATCTTTGCTCTTAGCCCAGATAACTAGAAGAGAAATATTAGATGCTATTGATAATTTGAAATTGGGGAAGGCCCCAGGTCCAGACGGATTTCCCTCAGAGTTTTACAAAGCATTTAAGGACACCCTAGCACCGATTCTTTTAGTTTTATATAAATCCTTTGCTAATAACGGCATTGTTGACTTATACACTAATTATTCTCATACGATTTTGATTCCCAAAAACACATTGGATTCTACTAATACTAACAATTACAGACCGATTTCACTTATAAATTTTGACATCAACATTCTCTCTTCTATACTTGCCAGGAGACTTAAAACGGTGATTAAGGATCTAATCTCCCCGGAACAAGCTGGGTTTATGGTGGATAGACACACATGGGACAACACTATAACTTTAGAATATTTGATAAAATGAACTAAACAAGATAGAAATCCTAAATATGCATTGGTTTTGGATGCGTCTAAGGCATTTGATCAGGTGAATTGGGACTTCTTGTTTCTGGCCCTTTTGAAATTTGACTTCCTCTTGAATTTATTAGTTTAATTAAAACTTTATATAATAGCTCATATACTCGCTTATTTATAAACAGGATATACTCTAATCCTATTAAGATTACAAATGGCACTAGGCAGGGATGCCCATTATCTCCCTTACTTTTTAATTTATACTTAGTAGTCCTTCTCCTTTTTGTTGCACAGAAAACGTATCATGCCATTCCTAAGATACGCAATACTAATATAAGATTTACAGCTTTTGCTGATGACCTTAATATTTATTTTATGCATCCTTCCTTCCTATGACGCTATGAAAATAATACACTCACTAAATACTTTTGCGGCTATCTCTGACTATAAAATTAACGATAATAAATCCCTTGTTTTCCCGATTAATCCTGCAGCTCATTGCCAACATTTATTCCCAACCTTACCCATGCATATTAATTATTCTTTAGATTATTTGGGGGTCTTATATGACCATTCAGATTCTTCAGCTTTGCAGGCTAATCTAACTAGGACATGGACCATTATTCAACAGGATTTGATAAGGTGGCAGCAATTAAAGCTATCTATGCTGTCTAAAATTTCGATTGTTAAGATGAACATACTCCCCAAAGTTCTTTATCAATGCAACTCCTCTCTGTCTCCGGTGACAATCACTCTTATAAACAAGATTCAGAAAGGGATTGCTAAGTTTATTTGGCACCCCAAATCGGTCAGGATGGCTTATCATAGGCTCACCTTTCCTAAATCAGTGGGGGGTATGGCGCTGCCTAATCTTATCCTATATTATAGAATTATTCATGCAGAACCGAATCCTGGCTATCGCCAATCATACTCATGATTCTTCACGTTGGACTCCTATATGGATCACATTATGGTACAATCTCACGGTTAGTAACAATATCAACCCTAAGGCCTTACCCTTCCTGGAAAGGACTGTTATTAGTGAACTTAAGTTGCATAATACTCTAAAGGGCTTAATCAAAACTTTTCAGGAATTATTTCACTCCTTGGATTTAACTAATGCTCTCCTCCTGTTTCAGCCCTTTCATCTTAACCCCAATGTTAAAATGAATAATCAAATGTTGAATCTTAGTAATTTTCCATTGATTAGAGACTATACCTTTTGGGATCTTTATAAATATAAACATCTTTCACTTAAGGAACTTAGAGAAGTTTTGTCACTCTCTAAAGCTTATATTATTATCTTGAGACAGCTTCGAGATCTCACTGCATTTTTTCTTCTAAAATTTCAAAGTTCAGATATAGAGACTGACACAGTCGCTCGGCTTATAAATAGTCTTGGCTCCAATAAACATATGCTTTCTATTGCATACAAATCCTTCTCTTCTTACTTATATAAAGGGGAACTTATTTTTGCTGACTATTGGAATAGGCAAGGTTTGAATATATCTACACAACAAAAATTGTGGTTGATCAAACTTACACATAAGTATTCCCCTTTTAAGAAATTTACCTTTACTCAATTTATGATTATAAACAATTTATATATAACTCCAATTCATCTTAATAAATTTAACCCATCGATATCTATCTCATGTCCATGCTGCTCACATCCTCAAGCCGACATTATTCACATTTTGTGGTTTTGCAAGAATGCTCACAACCTTTGGTGTTCGCTTAGGATAAGATTAAGCAAAATGGGATACCATAAGTCAACGTTACCTTGGGAAATGGCATTGCTCCATATCACCAATATTAACATGACATCTCTTAGACTCAGAGCGCTTATCACCATTTGTCTTTTAATTAAGTTTTATATTACCAAATACTGGTTGGATCGCACCAAATTATCGTGGAGTGAATTCACTGCCATGGCAATTAAATACATAACTTCTCAGAAAATGATAATTGTTAATCCACGCAAAAGGGTGGAAAACCAGAAACTATGGGATTTTATTTTCCAATTATTGACGGAGGTTTAGTTTTATCTGTTGTTTTTGTTGTGATCTCCTGAGTACTATTATGCTTGGCTTGATATTTTGAGTTTGATCTGTGAACTCTCAGAGAGATGGGTACATGGGTTATTGTTTAGTTAGTTGGATACTGGCACTATGTATATAGTTTTTTAGTATTAGATGAATTTTTGTATTTGTATTATTGCATAAATTGAAATAAAGAATTTGGAAAAAAAAAAGAATTATTAGAGTTGAGGTGGCAATTGAGAACTAATGCCACCCAACAACCAGGACTAAATAAGACTGTATCAATTGGTTCTATTCTTAGGTTAAAAGCTGATGGCTTCATGTAGTTATTTGTTTATTTATTTAATTATTTAAATGTATGTTAGAAATGTGTGTGTGTGTGTGTGTGTGTGTGTGTGTGTGTGTGTGTGTGTGTATATATATATATATATATATATATATATATATATATATATATATATATATACACACACACACACATATGTTTTAGTCTAGATAGTCTGGTCTGGTCTAAAACCCAGAGTGTGTCTGTGTCACAGAGTCTGAAATGCTGTCGTACCCTTGCATTATACAAATGGTACTGTTTGAAAATGTGCTGGCAACCCAGAGTTATGCAGTCCCATATAAAGTGGGTGATAAAAGTGCTAGTAGCTGTGAAACATTTAATTATTCAACAGAAATGTGAGTGTGTGTTAAGAAATGCAGGGTTCTGTACAAATTGAAGTGAAAATGTCATGTGAAAACATCCCAGATATGTAGATAAAGAAATATAAATGCAAACAAGAAATATGTAGCAGTAACACCTGCATCCTGGACAGTTGGTATGTCAGATATAGATCAGGCATATATTGAACTAGCCAAACCCATGACACAACCTAATGTATGGTGGCAAGTGTAATAATACAGGTAGGGGATATACAACTGCAGTCACTGGGAATGTAGTGTAGACTAAAAGGTTATTGTAAGATGTTAACCGAGGTTTTTTCTACACCCTACCGTATGTGCATAAACCATGCAATTCCACACCTCAGTGGGTATGTGTAACCTTAAATATTTGTTGGGACATATGTCCTATTGTTTTATAAAAATTTGCATTGATATTGACGCATGTGCCCTGTTCAAACACCATGTTCATGGTGGCCTGTTGTTACCAAACATCCCTGCATGCTGTTGGAATATCCACTGTCGTTCAATATATGCATGTGTTATGCTTGCTGTTCAACTGTTGGAACCTTGGTGTATTGGGTTAATGGGAATATTACTGCATACTGTTACAACTAATCTGGAATGCTGTTGTTTATGTTATAATTAAACACACCTAATCACAGAACGTATGGGAAGGCCGGTCCCAGCGGACCCACCTGTCCCTCCTCAGTTGGCGAGTGCACCCGGCACCAGCAGCTCTGGTGCCCAGATGGGCTCCCCACCTCCATTGGTCCTGTGCCACCTTTGGGTGGAAGCGCTGCAGGGGATGGGGCTCATCCCCCGTGCAAGCGTGGGTGGAGAAGGGCCACCCGTCATCCTTCAAAGGGTCCAGGCTGTGGTGCGTAGGGAGATCCAGCGTTCAGTCACTTATACCCTACGCCAGCTTGAGGTGAGTGGTGTGTCTCTCGGGTGAGCCTGCCCGTCCTACTCAGCCCCCAGCACAGCCACCCTCGGGGCTGTGAAGGTGCAGTGGTGACTGCCCATGGGTGGGGATCTCAGTTCCCCTGTTACCATCTGTGGGCTCATGGGCTTGCAATTTCCAAACATCCTTCCCCGTCAATTGTGTTCACCCACCCCATGTGTCAAACTCCGCCCCTGTATGCGTCTTGTTTGTCTTGTCTGTTTACCTTCCCAACCTACCTCCCCAAATATACCTACTTCCTCTACCTTACATTCCACTCTCACCTGAAAAAAAAAATTAAAAAAAAAAGGCAATCTGTTCCCACAAAAAAATTACGCCTCATACATAGCTAACCAGTTCGCACACATGTCCGCTGGACATGTAAACTGATGATTCTAATTGGCAGTACAACATATTTTTTCATCCTCATTCCTCTCTCAAGAGTGGAAGGTTTCAAATTTCACACCAAATTTCATACATATGCACAGCTGTTGCTGGTAAAGAAATGGGTAGCTATGGACCTTCCCTACACCCATCCTGCACATCCTGAGCTGGTTTCCCTACTGTCTTTCCCTCTTTGTGCCCCCTTTTTCACCACTTTCCTATCCCCCCATTTTCTTTTCTTTAAAAGAAATTAGCGTGGGGGTTAGCGGGAGTAAGCACTTTTAAGCAGTAGTTGGCGGGGGTGCGCGAGTGTGAGCTTGTGTGTGCTTAGCTAAGCATCGCTAAGCATCACGCAAACCCACGCAAACCCGCTTTCAACTGCTTAAAAGTGCCTTAGTCACTCTGTATGACAAGGCCCTTGTACTGCTCAGCAGCAAAATAAAATACCCTTGTCAGTCTCGAACCCGGGTCCTTGGTTGCACCAGTCTGCATGAAGTACCACTACACCACAGCAGATATACAATAACTTAGTGCTGAAAGCAATATATCATGCATTACCATGAGTGAATGTAAAGGGAAAATAGGAATGACATAACACAAATCTTGTTCTGTGGGCCTTAACCAGCAGGTGTTGTTGAATTGCATGACATGACTGTGAAAAGAGAATCAGCCATGCTAGTAGGGAATAAGGTTACAGTAGCAGCTTACAAACCCCACACAGTATCAGAGCAGGATAAACACTGGCATATGTGCATAGGTCACAGGCCAGACCTCCCAACAGTGACTGCTCTACAGTGATGACCCTGATTTGTAAACAAATGTTAGCTGTGCCCCTCTGACTCCATGTGAAATGTACTAACAGTAGGCAGAAAGGTGTTGAATCTCACTTAATAACAAATTTCAATAAGTGAGAGTAGACACCGTTTGCACGTCAGAACATGTGTAGTAATAGATATGCTCTGAATCCCCCAAAGTCTGAACTGCGAAATATCTGAACTATATGACAGGTGTATCCCAGTTATATATACCTTTCCCTGAGGCTGTTCAAATATATACGTGAGAGTATCTGAGGCCTGGAAGAGTCAGAAACACACAGGCATATCAGTTTGTCTGCTGTTACACACTCTGCGAATAGCTGTAGAATGAATCCCACAAGCATGCCCTTATGTAGAAGTACAACACAGAAATATCAAAGGATGTAGCCATGTTCTGCTAGCAACCACCTGTGACAATGCCATTGTTCAGGTGCTGAAAAGACTGCAGTGGTACACAGTCAAAGAATACTAGGCTGACCTCTGTCTACCATCTGGATATGTCCACAGGTGGGAGCTACTCAGACAGACTACAAGCCTTCATAGACTTACAGGTACGCAGCAATTCTGCATGTTCAGTAAGATAAACATCACATGATAATAAATAATGCACTCTGCAGTTCTGCACCCCTAACCAAAGGTACTATATACCTGTGTAGTCAGGCACAACCAAGGGTGTAGGTAGGCATACACAGTACAGAAATATGTCCAGTTGTCCTGAGCAGACTGTGTTAATGTCAACACAAACCTCAAACTGTTCAGAAGTGAGTAACGTACTAATGACAGTATAGCAGTTCACAAACAGTGCATGTGCCTGATATTCATAATTGGTAGTACAACATACTTAGTTGTCCTCACCCCTCTCTCAAGGGTGGAAGGTTTCAAATATCCCACCTAGTGTATTGCATATGCACAGCTGTTGCTGGTAAAGAAATGGGCAGCTATGGACCTTCTCCACACCCATCGTGTACATCTCAAGCTGGTTTCCCTACTGTCTTCCCCTCTTTGTGCACCCTTTATCACCACATTCCTATCTCCCCATTTACTTTTCTGTCAAAGACATGAGCGTGGGGGTTAGTGGGAGTGAGCACTTGAAAACAGTAGTAAACGAGTTTGCACCAGTGTGCGCATGTGTGCGCTTAGCTTAGCATTGCTAAGATATGATAAGCTATGCCAAGCTTAGCTTAGTATTGCTAACATAAAATGAGCTAAGCTAAGCGTAGCTTAGCATCGCTAAGTGTCACGCAAACCCACTTACAACTGCTTAAAAATGCCATATTCACTCTGCATGACAAGGCCCTTGTATTGCTCAGCAGCAAAATAAAATACCCTTATCAGTCTCAAACCCCACACTTTGACCTCACCAGTCTGAATGATGTACCACTAAGCCACAGCAGATATACAATAACTTGGTGCTGAAAGAAATATAACATGCACTACAAGGAGTGAATGTAAAGGGAAAATAGGAAAGCCATAGGAATACATTGCAATAAAGAAATATAACATGCATTACAAGGAGTGAATGTAAAGGGAAAATAGGAAAGCCATAGGAATACATTGCAATAAAGAAAAATAACATGCATTACAAGGAGTGAATGTAAAGGGAAAATAGGAAAGCCATAGGAATACATTGCAATAAAGAAATATAACATGCATTACAAGGAGTGAATGTAAAGGGAAAATATGAAAGCCATAGGAATACATTGCAATAACTACTGTTGTATGCCAGTTAATTCCCTAATTCCAAACGAAAGTACATACTCCCATGTATCCAGTGTTAGCATTAGGAGGTGTGAGTAAACTTACACACTGAGAAGAGTGTACTGATGAAGCAACAGCCAAGTTTCAGTACAACATGCATTTCACTGGCAACAATTCAGCTTCAGATATGAGACATATACCAACCTTCTGACTGACACAAAAGTGTCTACAGCAAACAAGCATGGTCACCACCTTGCAAAACTGAAAGGCCTATGCCTACCTAACCTGTCATTTTATAGCAGTGTCCTGAAATCACAGTGAGAACTGCAATTACCACACAGCAGGCTGCATGCAATTACTAAATGGTGGGCACTAATTGATGCAGAGGTCATCACATGCACATGTGCAGATACCTACAAAAGCAGCCTGTACTTGCTGTCCACACATGCAATAATATCATTGCAGCAACTGGAGAGAGAAAGAGTGAGGGAGACAGACAGACAGACAAACAAACAGTGGCAGTTGGAGACACCAACCAAAAAAAAAACAGAGGCAGTTGGAGACACTAACCAAAAAAAAAAAAAAAATGTCAACAGGTACAACAGACAGAGGTGAGAAATATAAAGGTAAGGTATGTAACAGAGATGTATTTGCTGACATCTGAATGATGTGTCTGAAGGCTACTCTACATACTGTCAACCCTCCATATGTGGTAGCAGTCCGTATCTATATATATATGCAGATGTGCATAGGGCAAGGGACATACTGCAACTGTTACTGAAGGCTGGACATATATATGTATTTGAAGGTTGCTATGTGCACATATCTATGTAGGTTGTAGTGTGTGGCATTGAAAACAGCAAGCAGTGCAGGTATATGTCATGTGGTGGTTAAATGCTGTGGGACTGAGTTACAGCCAGTGAGGTCTGCTACAGCTATATGGCCTGAGGACAGTGAAATGCATTCTGCACAACTCTGTGCAATATTATTACATTATTGTCTGTCTCACAACTGTTTCATAATTGATATTCCCACCATGAAAGGTGGGCAGTATATGTGCCTATATGTGCATATATATGTACAGCAATGGATGTATATATAGATACATATGTGTGTGTATATACATATATATAAATATATATATATGTATATATATATATATATATATATATATATATATATATATATATATAATATAGATATGTACATATATACATATATTCATATATAGATATATATAGATATATAGATATGTAGATATATAGATATATATAGATATATACATATATAGATATATATAGAGATATATAGATATATACAGATATATATGGATATATATGGATATGTATATATATATATATATATATATAGATATATATATATATATATATATATATATATATATATATATATATATATATATATATATATATATATATATATATATATATATATATACACACACACATAGTGAGAGAGGGAGACATGGGGTCAGATGCATTGCAACAGGTGCCTGGTGACCAATGCATGGACTGAACACCAGTGTTGATACTGCAGTGCCATACCCCATGCCAAAACACTTTACCCACTAACTACCAGATAGGTGGTTGCCTGCCTAACACTGAAGGTGTCAGAAGGGAACATGGGACACAGGTGTACAGTAGCCTCCCCATTGATATTCACAGTGCCACACTAGTCTTTTAATCTGTCTACGTGGTACGTGTCATCACAAACGATGTGTCATGTACGGAAATATAGGTCAGTGTTCCCCTGTACTCATCACAATGCCCCATGTGGTATGTACCTCACATGACAATTACAGCAAGTAGTAAGGCCACAGACATACCTCACAAAGAGTAATACTGCCCTCAAACACATACCCTATGCAGACTGACTCACATAACCACAGCTACAGTGTGTTGCATACCGGCCACCCAGAGGTTACCTCTGCCAGACATACAGAGGTATGTCACACCCATAGCAGTCAGACAACCACTATGTCATCACCTCACAATCCCACTGGGCTACACGGCCTAGGTCCCTAATCCCCACCACCTCACTAAACATCACATGCTGGAGGGATAGGCTCCTACTGGCAAATATGCCATACTCTGGAGTAAACCACCCAGCATTAACAAACAAGGCTCCTCAGTAGCAGATGTCATACATACCCCTGATGATTGTCTCTGGGATAGGTAACACACCCTGGGAATCACCTCTGTGTATCCAGTTGACAGGAGCAAGTGAAATCAAATTACATGTGTGTCAAAGGCCAGGGTAGCATATGGCTAGGCTGCTGTAGGCCCTAGGGCCAATAGCGTATTACCTACCTATGACACAATGCACACACACATGTACTCAGTGCAATACCTGCTATGTGAGGTGGAATGAGTGTGACAGTGAATGTGTGCAAGGTCTGTAACGGTGTGATGTAGTGTGAGATTTTTTCTGTCATGGTCATTTGTGTCCTAGGTGTGAGGCCAGAGAAAGATGTGTCAGTTATTGGGATGTAGACATAGTAGAATGGCATATGTTGTGATGTAGTTCCTTGTGTACGACGGTGGTGTCCCATCGTAGGCTGAAGCAATACATGTATGCTCAGTAACTGGTACTGCTGGTGAATCCAGCTGACATTTGCACTGTTGTACTACCTGAAGCTGTAGGCCTAAACAGCACAGTATGGTGTATGTTCACATTCCCTGGTAACACTGTCTTGTGTTTTTCCTATAGTCTGCACAGATTACATACCTCAGGCATAGGTATCTGTAAGTAGGGGCACACAGTACTGTAAGGTACACAGGAAATGCTCATCTGTGTCAGCATACATTTGTGTGTTGTATGAATGTCTGATGTGTGTGTAATGATGCCTGTACCATGTCCGCAATCACATGTGTGTTGCAGGGTTTGCGTGTGTACCTAGCAACATGTATACTCTGTTACAGCAGTATGCCAGCTATATTAACAACTGTGCACATATGTTAGGTAGGGGTATGGCATCAACGACAAGGGTGGGTTACTGATTATACTGTAACTGTACTTCACATTCATTGCAATGGATGACATATTTCTTCATGCATTAGCTTGATATGTACCCCCGTGGCAAGGCTGTGTATTGGATCCCAAACAGTGTGCCGAGTACTGGTGTATACTGGTTTGTTATATGGAGTGTGGCAGGCACTGTCAGCCAGTTGTGGACTGAGCACTGATATGTGGTATTGAATGTGTGTATCCTCTGACAAACGAACAGATGCTATATATGGCAGTTAACTGATATCTGTACTGTATAATGTTAAGTGTGCCACATGACTTGCTCACACATATCGTTTACTTGTCTTCCAGGCTTATGGCTTATCAAAGGAATCCCTCCTACACAGCCACAGAGGAACAGGAAATCTACCACAGCCTGGTTCAGCACTATACCCTGCTGTTTTCCAGGGCCAGCCAGCACCAGCAGGAGCATACTGCACTGTGGCAAGATCTTGTTCATCGGGTAAATGACATAGGCATACATAACAGGGCATATGAGCAGGTAAGCCATCACTACAGTGATTTAAATAGACATGTTCGGCAGCATGCGTCTAATATCCATAGACAACAGCTTGCCACAGGTGGTGGGGTGGCCATACACCCCCCCTCACCAGAGTGGAGGAACTGCTCCTAAGTGTGGTGGCTCCTGGCCTTACAGCAGCAACAACATCACACATGTGTCATCATGGAGGCCGGAGCCACCCAGCATGGTGACATGGAGCGTGCAGGTAACATGCCCTAGCTGTAGACTACTGTTACCTGTATTGTTAGATTATGCATATGTGAGATGTGTACTGTGTTTAGCAGTTGTGCTGCCTATTGTGTGCAATACTGATATTTTGAATAGTATCTGTGCACCTATGCCTGTTGTTCTACTGTAGTTTAGCACACTCACAGTAGCAATGCCACAGTTGTGGCCACTGACAAACTGTGTCATATTCTTGTAGGTCCCTCTGGTGTGACAGCAGGGCAGACGATACATGCTGGTGAGTGTGTTAACACTTTAAAATTGGTATTGAAATGTGCATGTCATAGGTGAGGTGTAGGCCATGTACACATAACACACCTACGCATAATGCATGCTGTGCATGTTTGCTGTGAGACGTGAAACATCTCAGTAAAGTCAGTAGCTGCCTCAATCACATGCAATGCACAGAGCATCAGACACAAATGTGGCAACACTGTACTACACATTGGATAGGCATAGTTGACACACATGTACACAACATAACACGTTTGTCATACGCAGTACACCTCAACATGCTACACACAGTGTAACAGGACACCCGCTGCCAGGTCACACTTCAGTATCCCACATGTCATCCACACACCACACATAATATACCTGAGGGGTAGGGGGCTAGCATGGGGCTGTGCAACACTCTTCAACACATAACACAGTCATGTTAGGCAATGCTCCCTATTGGGCACCTCACACACCCTTGTACAATGTGGCTGTGTAATTGTGAACTTAGCCACAGCACTGCGGTTTAGGTACAGCATGCTAGGCGGTGGTCTAGTACACTTTAGTGGCCTTGAGTGACCACATGATGCATGATGATGATGGCTAATGGTACTACACCCCTTACAGTTACAATGGCCATGTCCAGGATTGGTATTCCATCACGTATACATGCACCACTCATCCCGTGTGTGTACATAGCATGCATGTGCTAGACCTGTGTCCACAGTTATCTGCTACAGACACAGACACTTCAATCAGACATGGAAATCCATGTTACACACAGATAACACATGCAGTCATGGTATGTATACCTGTGAGTGATGGCGCACAGGATATTGCAGAGCTTATAATACTTGTACAGAAATGTTGTGTCCTTGTACACATTGTGTTCCAGGGTGTAGGCAATCACTGAACATGTACACACATGCACCACAGCCATGTACACTGTCATTAACTATGGCTATCTACACTCACACTGCATGGACTTGATCAACACTTATTCTGCATGCTGACACGTGTGTTGTGACTGCCTTGTGATACTGTCACCCACCTTCAACCACTATTGAGTATGTTGTGTGTGTATATCTGCAGTAGTGAGGAGTGTGCATGTGTGCACGTGTGCATGTGTTCATGTGCGCATGTGTGCATGTGTTCATGTGTTCATGTGTGCATGTGTGCATGTGTGCATGTGTTCATGTGTTCATGTATGCATGTGCAGACCATAAAGTGTGTTTCCTGTCTTCCTCTCACAGGTGCTGAGTTAGGGGCTGGCGAAAGCAGCAGGTGACCTGAAGCCCCTGTAATGATAGTTGTGATGATGACACATGTATTTTGGCACAGGGAGATTTGACAGGGTCTGTCATTGGTCCGACAACTGACAGTACACAGCATTTAACCCCATCTATGTGCACACTCATACTGCCATTACATCCCTTACCACCAATGGCCATAGGCAAGGGACAGCATACAGTTGGCATTGACCAGGAGAGTGTGGTACCCATGGCACTTGCATCCCCTCACAGCAGCCATAGCCATATACCCGGAATGGTACCACATAGGCGGAGGTCCAGGGGTTCTTGGGGGAGCACCACTGGTCGTATTGCCCCTGGCAGGAGTGCCCTCACAGGTCTTACGATGACTAGTATGTTCCAGGCTGTAATACAGGCTCAGGCACGTATGGAATGGTACACCAGGCAGGGACTTAGGGCACACAGGGCACATTACACCGCTATCAATGACAGCATCCGTGACCTTGCCGGTGCCATCCGGACTTACACTGAGGTCATTGATAGATGTTGGGGGGAGACAATAGATGCCCTCCACAACATGTCTTCCTTGAGCCAAGACCGTGTGGGACGGTTGCGACGTTGACACGGACGTCTGCTAGCAACAGCAACAGCTGGCAGTGGTCGCGGATGGCCCACAGTTCACAGCCGCTCCCGTAGTGGCAGTACCAGTCCCAACAATGCTGGGGCTGGCCTGTCCATTGACTGTCCCAGTAGACCACGTGCATGTGGCTCTGGCCAGTCCCAGCAGGGAGATGGGTCCAGTCATCATACCTCTGCCTCTGATGACAGTACCCAGTCAGGGTTGGTACCCGATACTGTCCATAGCTCCCCTGCCAGGCACAGGTACTGTGTCCGTGGCCGGAGACAGTGATCTGTACAGCCTAGCAGGTACAGTCTGTGGCTGTCCCACAAACCACCGTATATGGCAGCCACATGGTGGAGCTGTGTGCTTGCAGACACGCACACATTAAGCAAACAACTAGGGCTCACACATACACACACACATTGCATCAACATTGGCTCATGCTGTACTGTTGTCCCACACACACACACACACACACACACACACACACACACACACACACACACACACACACACACAGACATGTCGATTGCATGGGTCAATGTCAGGCTCTGGCAAACAACAAAATGCCCTGTGCATATGATGATACCTGTGCCGCCTCCTGTCATCTGCATTATTGATGGAGGGACAGGCTAACATGGTGCTAATGTACAGGGTGACACTATAGCAGTGCAGCAATCATAGCAAGTTGTCAACAAGGAAATGTAACTACATCCTTGTAGGGATATCTGAGCAGACATTATGCATCAAAGCTCTGATTGTCAATGTAGCATTGTTTACACCACTGTTAGGTCTGAGTATGCATTATCCACTCATGTGCCACTTGGCTGATGTGTAATGTGTTGCCAGCACGTGTTAGTGAGTGGACAGTACGTGTGTGATGTGTGCAGTACAGATTAGCAAGTGTACATCTGTGAACATGGTGGGTGCGCACTGTCTGGATGTATGTGCATAGTAGACACATGGAACGTGTGGCATACCCTGTCGTACACTTTGTTAACATCTCATAGCATCTTTCAATGGCCAGTATGCATTCTACTACAGTTATGTACTAACATGGGGAGATGTGTGTATGACATGGGTTGACACTATGCTGTGGGTGATACCGTTAATATCTGTCAATGATTTGTGGTCTAGTAGTATACACAACCTCAACAGCATGACTATAAGCAATCATTGGATGATGTCCTGAAAAATGACACACAGTAGTAGGGAACCCAGTATCAATTGGATCCTACCGGTGCTACATTATAACACTAACCAGTGGCAATGACCGACACATTACTGTGACCACACCTGTTAGTCATATAGCACCCTTAGGTACATGCAGACACATTAGGGATGTGTCCATCCAAATCTGGAAATGCATGGATTGGTCTACAATGCATTCCCTGGATAGGACGCATATCCTACACAAGGGTATCATATGGACAGATACCTGTTGTCTGATACATGCTGTATAGCAGTAAGCCAACTATGGCATAGTCATCCTCATGTACTATACATACTATCCCATCAGTACCACACAGGTGGTAGCCCTCAGCATGTATGTTGGGTACCATTGTGTACATACAGACCCATGTTATGTCATGTGTCCCTTGGTATCCACATATCCATAGGTATTGTGGAGTCCCAAGGTGTATCACATAAGACATTGGAGGTCTGAATGCATATCCACAAGGCAGTTGTACACCTATAAAGACTGTCCATTCTTGGCAGACTTTGTTGTGTATGACCATGTCTGACATATATACCCCAGGCATATACCCTCACTCACACTACTCTTAAGTAACTGTCATAGGTGTGTGTGCCACAGATGACCTTGGCCACAGAACATGACAGTGGATGGCTGTGTCACATACATACATACATATGTGACCTATGATCTGAGAAGCAGCGGCACAACCTATCAATGGAAACAAATGTATTCATGTAGTATGCAGGCTTCACACCTATGTACTGATTGAGGGGACATGTACACATACATATTTGCCACGCAGATACCTGATGTGTGCAATGCACTTACTGTTGTCATCGTACTATTTCATACCATAGTAAAAGCAAAACCCACACCACATTGACACACATACAGTCAGCATTTACAGAATTCAAACCCCTACCTAACTATGTTATGATACTGAAGAGAAACACATTAACACAGTGCGCTGTTTGCTTTAGTGGCTGGTTTCCTTTCTCCTGCTGTATTTGTAGGATGGTGACATCATCAGACTTTCCAAAGAGGAATGTACCTCTGTTAGTGTGTTTTTCCAGTCTCCAAAATGTGCACTCCTCTCAAAGAAAACTGCACACATACACATACCCCCACTCACTGTTAACAGAATTCAAACCCCTACTTAACTATGTCATGATACTAAAGAGAGATGCATTAACACAGTGCGCTATTTGCTTTACTGACTGGTTTCTCTTCTCCTGCTGTATTTGTAGGATGGTGACATCATCAGACTTTCCAAAGAGAAATGTACTTCTTTTAGTGTGTTTTCACAGTCTCCAAAAAGGGCACTCCTTTCAAAGACAATTGCACACATACACCCCCCCCCACACACACACACAATCACTGTTTGCAGGATTCAACCCCCTATCTAACTATGTTATGATACTAGAGAGATACGCATCAACATGGCACGCTACTTGCTTTAGTGGCTGGCTTCCCTTCTCCTGCTGTATTTGTAGGATAGTGACATCATCAGACTTTCCAAAGAGGAATGTACCTCTTTTAAGTGTGTTTTCACAGTCTCCAAAAAGGGCACTGTTTTTGAAGACAATTGCATACATACATGCACTCATTGTTTGCAGGATTCAAACCCCTACCTAACTATGTTATGACACTGGAAAGAGACACATTAACACGGCACGCTATTTGCTTTCCTGGCTGGTTTTCCTTCTCCTGCTGTATTTATAGGATGGTGACATCATCAGACTGGACATGGTGATGTGTGTACACTTTGTTTTATGCCATTCCAGGAATGGTCCATGTGGGTCAGCAGGTGTCAACAGCTTGAACAAGACCTCAGAATCCTTACCTTGTGTGATCTATCTGTGGAGACATTGACATTCCGTCATATGTCAACACATATTTATGTACAGCTTGTTGGTTTTGTGGATACTACATGTGTCTGGGATGTTGATAAAGGGATATTCAAAGTCTATGTGACACGTGTAGATGTGTTCATTGATGTATGTCCTGGGTGGCTGCCTTGCAAACAGTCTAGCATGTTTGGGAACCATGATCAACACATGAACATACCATAGTTGGTAGGGTTGTGTGTATGTCAGCTTCCAATAGCTCTGTTTATGACTGTAACCATGATGGACTCCATGACCTTGCAGGTCAGACTTCATAGGCGTACTGGACTTGACTTCCCATGGTGTGTTGTGCACCAACACTTGTGGGGAGTGCCATATGTAGCTGTGACACATTGAACGGTTCCACATCGTGTGTAGGGCGTGAGGCTCAGCTGACTGTTCAGGTGCATGATCTGTTTGTTCTGTAGTTTGTGCATGACACATATTGGGAATCAATTTATTCCACTTGCTGCCATGCATTTGGCAGTGGGGGTAGCTGCTCATCCATTCTACATGTGATATCTCCTGGTATGATGATGTGGACTATTGTCAGTGGGGGATGGGTATGTACATATGGGCCTGTCTGTCATGATGTTGGCATTGTCACTCAGGTACAGTTGGCCCTGACTCAGGACATATATGGGTGTACATTGATATTTATGACATAGCTGAAGGAGGTATCATGATTCAGTCTGGACTCCTTCTCAGCTACTCTTTACAAAGCACCAACAAACATGAGCACTAATCCATGTTATACTCTTTTACATGCTTAACACCCTACTGATCCTTTGTGATCAGGCTACAGAGTATGTCATGATAATGTCCTGGCATGTCCAGGGGTTGATTTTGTGTGTGCTCTTCAGTCCAGTTGGTGGATATTGTGATATTGACACAATCTCACATCTGCCTCATGTACACAGACAACCCTCTCCTCCTCACAACAAACTCAGATATATGTGTGAGATGCACCTATATAGACATACAGGGAGCTGAACTTTCTCAACCCATGACTGGCACAGTCTATCAGGTGGTGAAGGTAACCACACACACCACATATCAGTCTCACATATCCTCTAGTAACAGCACTCAAACCACATTAGCACACATAGACATACTCAGATGCTGTAAATGTACTCTACCTAAGCAGCAGAGACCTCCAAAGCAGACACACACACACCTGCTACCCCACTACAATACCCATATATCACAAAGTTCACAATGTCAGTGTGCCACACAGTCACTGACCTTTGGGCTAAACAACACACCTAACACACTTGTAATAGGTGACACTTATTGTCAGAAACACTGACATACCACTCGCCAGCCCTAACAAGGGAATAGTCACTTTAGGCTGTCTGTTGGGTGCCAGGATCTGCCGCATAACACAGGCACTCAGGTCACTCCAAAGCAAGTACAAGACTGGCACCATCATTGTCCATGCTGGTGTGTATAACCTCAGATGTTACTCCCTGGACCACATGACATGATACATGGGGGAGCACTCTGATCATGTAGCCCAGGCCAGTATGACCCTGACCTTGTCTAGCATCTTACACCCACCAATTATGATGTCACAGTATACGGACACACATATCACATTTAACAGTTGCCTAACAAATTTGTTTCATTCATAGGGGATACAGTGTCTGTCAGCCTATGGTGACATGCTCAACATGCTACGTAGCTTCACTATGGACAGCTTGCACCTGTCACCCTTGGACTTTGGAATGCTGGCTAAGGCTCTTGCTACCACCATAGTGCCTTTTTTAAGCAGGACTCAGAAGAAAAACCCACCTCCATAGACATTGCAGGTTAAATGAAACTAAGAGTAATGCTGCTCAATGACAGTTGTGTTAACCTCATATTGTGGCCACTCAGGACTCTCCTCAGTATGGAGGATAGCAATATCTGTGCACTGACAGACACCTGGTTCAGGCTCGCTTATGCACACCAGGACTACCAGGTTATGTTTCATACCATGCTGTCTGACAACAAGACTTGGAACAGACAACACAACTAGGGGGAGTATCCATATACATCACAGATACACACACCTCCAGGTTAGTAGTGCTGCACAAAGCATCACAGACCATACATATACAACTACCATTGTGCAATACTGCCTTTCAGTTTGTTGCCTGCTATAGAACGTACTCCCAAACTCAGGAACCACACTTGGCTTTCGTGGGAACTATGGAGAATATGAAGGTCTCCACAAACACCATTATATTGTGTGACATCATATACACAAATATTGACTGGGGATACTACTCAAGCCCCGACACCCTCACCCAACAGTCGCTACAATTTGTGGACTCATATGCTATGGCACAACCAGTCAGCACAGCCACAAGGGGGAATACATATTGGACCTGATCATCACCAACATGGGGACTCTATGTTCCACACCAGCGATATACCCCTCATTGGTAAGGTCAGAACATACATGTATTTCACTGGACATACATATACCCTCCACACACCCATCCTGGGTAATCTTGGTGAACTTCTCATGAGCCAACATCTCACTTCACCAAAGCAAGGTGGTATCCTTCAGAGATCCTGAAACAGTGGCATATATGGCTCACACTGCTGCATTCTTTACATACACATTCTATGGACACCTAGTGGACTGCATGGATTGTGCTATCCCAAATAACAACAGGACCCACTACTACAATGGCAGGGGACCTGTCTGGTAGACCCCAGCCATTAATAAGCTGTACAACGTCAGGAGGAAGCTACTACATGATAGAGCACAATCCCAGACTGGGAAGGCATCTGTGATCTGTACTAGCAGACAGCTACAATCACTCATGAACTTTTCTAAGGGCTGCTTCTACCAGACAATTGCAACAGACACGTAGGACTATCACACGGCCTTCTTCAGTTATGTCAGGAACCTGGGAGGACACTCACTGATATGCTGTGAGTTACTGCATACTGACTAAACCTACCCTGAACCCACTGGCATTGCCAACATCCTGGCAAACAGGTTCAGTGCAGATGTCTCCCACCCATCCTCCCTAAGGAGCAACTATCCATCCCAACAGAGTATAACCTCCCTGACATCACACAGTAACAGGTGAGTGCTGCCCTCCCCAAAGCGTGCATCACAGTATCAATGTGACCAGATGGTGTCCCAGCCTGCATCATACACGAGCATCATGACAGACGCAACCCTCACATTACATCACTGTTCAATATCAGAATTACCACAGGATTTATACCCAAGAAATGGCGTACAGCAACAGTGGTCCTGCTCCACAGAGATGGTGCCAAAATGGACCACAGACAATACTGCCCTATAAGCCTATGTAGCCTGTTCTGCAAAGCTATGGAGCGTATTGTCATGGAACTCATACACATAAACATCAGGAACCTACAGACACTGTGTCCTACACATTTCAGCACTGTTGTGGGCAGATCTTGCCTCTTCAACCTGTTTGTATTCCTTAAATGGCTAACAGGTCCATCGACATAGGGACGGCTGTCCACACAGCCTACCTGAATCTTGGAAAACCCTTCAACACAATAACCCACTGGGCCATTATGCATAGGCTCACCAGCGTCAATATGGACACATATCTCACATAATGGATTGATACATAGATCAGGGCTAGCACCCACATGGTCAGAATTGCAGGTGCCATGTCTGACTATACACCAGTTACACATGGCATCCCACATGGCTCGGTCCTGGGACCTCTCTTGTTCAGTATATATTTGTCTTACGTACAGGCTACCACAGGGGGAATATGGCTGAACATATTTGCACTTGACTGCAAACTGGGTGCAATGATCAACTCTCCAGCTGCCACATGCATACTCAATCAGGGTCTCACAGAGATGGATGACTGGTGCCTGAGCCATGGCCTACAGCTAAATGCCATTAGTTGCATAGTCATCCCCTTTGGGAATAACATGCCCACACATTACCACATAGGTAGTACTCCATTACATACGGTAGGAGTTGTTAGGGGTTTGGGGGCATGACTTGTTCGTACTGTCACCTTTGACATTTACATTGCCAAAGTGGTTGGACATACCTTCTATGTGGGCCACCTTATCCCATATGGTTTCACATCTAGATCGAGTGAGGTCATTGTGCCCCTATACTCATCACATCCATGCTTGGTTACAATGCCACATTTAGGGTGTACCTTACCTGACACCTGCAGCAACTGTACTGGCCAAGGAAGTTCCTCACCAAGCAGATCTAGGGACTCACACAGATGCCCTGCATAGTTCAGATGCAGTAACTCCAGCTCTACTCAGTCGCTTACCACCTACTCAGATATGATGTTGTTTACAGATATACCCAACCCAGAATTACTGGACATGTTCCACCTCAGGATACCCAACTCCCTTGGAGCTACACACTCCAGGAACGTATACCTCAGCACAGATGTTAATAGGACATTGTGGAGGGACAGATTCCTATCCCAGAGGCTCCACTCACTCCAGAATGTAATCCCAGTTTCACATAGGCAGAGCCACCCACTGACCACCTACTGGAGACATCTTGACAACTGTATGGGTGATCGTATATTTACCCCTGGGATATCTTCTTTGTCCCTGCTAGACAGAGGCACACTAGCCTAAATGTACATGGGCTATCTTGTGTGACCTACTATTCACACACACAGTGTAGTAATCTGACAAGGTTGCGAATGCCAAACACACTCTGGCTAGGCTTGTACATGCCCTAGGGCAGATAGCCTAGTATTGACCTCTGAACCTATGCTAATGTTCAAGATGCACAATGTTTATTGCTGATACTGTTTGCAGGTCTTTATCATCTTTGCTTTACCAGTTTCTATGAACAACTTCAGCATCTGCAGAACATATTTGATTATGACATGGTTCCACTATATTATAGATGTGTCTGTTGTCATATAACTGTGTGCACAGGGTGGATTGCTGTATAGTGACAGGTTCCTGGGTTACAACATGCAACTGCCAGATATGCGTGGCCCACTGCTGTACTCAGACATGGCCTAAGCGTGTGAGCATGCCCAGTTCTGCCATTCCGTGTTTTGTTGCCTGACATTTGTCTCATTTATTCATGTGTGAGCATGCCCAGTGTGACCCTTCAGTATGTTGCTATCTGAGGTCCACTACATTTGTTGATGTGTGCAAACATGACCAATATTAACATTTATACTGTGTGTGTTGGACGTCAGGTTCTGTCCTCAGTGCAGGACTCACCTTTGTGTCATAACTCAACAAGGATTACGCTGTGCCTGCAGGGTTTCCATGGAATACTTTGCATAGACTTATCAACATTCCGTCATACAGGTGGACCACCGCAATACTGTCATGGTTTAGTGGTTCAGTATTTTGCCTATAGTGCACAGTATCCTGGGTTCGAGGCCCATCACTGCTTTATATTTTCAAACTGAGCAGACCAGACTGCTTAAGGGCCTGTTAAGCAAATATGAGCATGTTGGCTTTTGTTCAGCTATGCCCTACTTAGACCAGGTTTGTCTGACATTGCTCAATATTCACCAACATTGCTGGACATTGCCCAATATTATTGAACATTGACCACAGTTGTGCTAGTTGGTGTGTGCGATTTTGTTTGCATATACTACATGCTGGTAATTGCTGTTTAGCACTGCTTTATATTGCTTAACACATGGCAATCATGCCTTAGGTGGTGCTGCAGGGCTGCCTATGTTGGATGCACATACTACACTCCCTGCACATGTTTGAAAGCAGGTAGTGTCAACTTAGGCATCCCTTTTACTTTATGTGCAAGTCGGAGAGAGGTATAATTTCCAGAGTTCCTACTGAGCCAGTGTATGTGCTATGCATTGCCTCTTTGCCAAGGCCAAAGCATACTGGGCACGCCTCCTTCTGCCTACTGGGGCAGGCTCAGGTTGTTCCTCCTCCGAGTCCCGCTCTGCCTGTGATGGCCTTGGCAATGATGGGGGTCTGTTTGGCCCAGGCCTATGCTGGTCCTGCTGCAGCTGTTTTCGCAGGATCATATTATGCAGCATAGCACATACCATGATAATTTGGGTACATGTAGTTGGTGAGTACTGCAAGGCTCCACCAGATGTGTCCAGGCACCGGAACTGTGACATGAGCAGCCCAAACACATGCTCTATTACATTACGTGTTTGTGCGTGTGCCTCATTATGGTGTTTCTGTTCAAGTGTGTGTGCATTTCTGATGGGTGTCATCAGCCATGGCTCCAGTGCATAGCCAGCATCCCCCACTAGGTGACCATGTGGGATATCCCCATTGGCAAATTTCTGGTACAGCTGTGTCAGGTGCCAATATGGGAATCATGGTAGCTTCCAGGGCAGCCAGCACACACATTCAGTATTATGCCCTGGGCATCACACATGACCTGGCAGTTGATGGAAGGGAAGCCCTTGCGGTTGAAGTAGACCCTACCCTGCTCGCCGGCTGGTGCTTTGATGCATATGTGCATGCAGTCTATTGCACCCACTACCTCAGGGTATTCTGCTATTTGCTGGAAGAGACGCATATTGTTGGCCAATACCTCACGGGAATTGGGGAAATATACATGATCACCGTCATGTGCTGACATGGCATCCAGAAACTGGTGTAGTACCCTGGATGCTGATGCCTGTGATATCCCCATCATATCACCAGTTGGTCTCTGGAAGGTACCTGTTGCTAGTATTCTTAGGCCAACACATACCTTGGTTTCCACTGGGATGGGTTCCCCTCTGTTCGTTCTGTGTGTGAGGCATGGCCTGCACAGCTCAACAATTTGCTGCAGGAGGTCTCTGTCCACTCTATAGCACTCCACTATCTCCAGCTCATGTAGCCCATGGTAGGTTACCCTGGGCCTGTACACTCTTCTCCGTTTCCTCACTGTGGATTGTCCAGCAGCATTTCCATTGTCACCACCCTCAGCATGTTGCATATGTCGCCTTATAACAGCAATGACAGCCCCTAACATTTCTTTGTCTCAGTAAAGCTTTTTCAGTTTTCCCTTCTATTAGCTTACTGCAGTGTCTGTTGTGAGAAACATAATGGACTGTTGTTTGCAGAGTTTTAAGTGCTAGGCTGGGCTGGGCTAGTGTACTGCCTGTGTAATTGCCTGATTCTGATTGTTTTTACCTGCTAGCTCTGCTAGTTCTCCCTGGTAGCTTCCTACTATTTGTTGTGCTTCCTTTTTCCTTTCTGTTTCCTCAGGGGGGAGTGCAGCGCCCACAAGTGCAAACACGCGCACAGGTGCTAACATGCACGCACACATGCTTACACGGACTAAAACTTGCTTATCTGGGTTAAAATGCATGCACACCAGCACAAACGTGCTTACAACTCTTTAAACAGCCTTATACATGCTTACTCCGACTTAAACACACGCACTCATGCTTACACGCGTGCACTCTGTCTTACTCGGTTTACAGGCATGCACACGCACACATACCCGCTCAACAAGAAACTTTGGTATTATCCACGGCATACACCTTCCATTTCTTGGCTTTCCCTAGCCTACCTGTTGACACACCTCTTTCCATGATGTATAAATGACTGCTGACACATGCCACTCTGCTCCAATGAGCTTTACTTCTTTCATACATACCCCCCTCGTGATGTCACCTATCTTCTACTCTATTACTCCCCATATCCTACTCCTACACTCCACTGACTGTGCTCATTTGCTATGTAAACTTGCGATTCACTATCCTAACACTCATTTACATAGGATTGCCTACTAATGCTTGGTTACATATCTTAGACTGAGCTTCCTTCCTTAGCAACCGCTACTTGGTGCCCATGTTGTCTTCAGCCTGCCATTCCCTTGCATTGTACATTAATAATTTCAATAAAATCCACATCTGTGGGTTTTAATTTTTAGTATTCTGGGTTTTAGAGCACAGCCCGTTTGCGCAGCGCTGCACTACGATTAAACATCGGAAATCGGCGTAAAGAAAATTATTTTTATTTTTATATTGCATCGGGAAACATTTCCAATGGCCGTATATTTGGCCATTGGCATGTTTCCTGCACTGGATGCAACCTTTATTTGGAGCTGTCACGGCTCCGTTTTGCTATTTGCAGAACGGTGCTCAGTTGTCAACTGAGTACATTTCTGCAAATAACACTGCTCTTACTCGGACAGGTACGGGTTTCATGAATCGCAAATCTACCTCATTTGCATGCCTTTCGCCTGCAATTGCGGTAATTTGCATATCCCAGCCCTGTCCATTTAAGAGCTGTTTTAGGAGCTCTCTTACACACCCCTACAGGTTGTTCCTGGATCGCACATCAGACATGATGGCTGCATGGAGTCTTACTCTACTCTTAGACTCCGTGCAAGCCATCATGAATCTGGCCCACTGTCCCTTCATACATAACTAAATAAAACATATATCAAATTGAATACAAAATACATACAAAACACATAATAAATAAATACCCTTCCCGCAAGTGCAAAAAAATAATAAAAATAAAATATTCACAAGTTTAAACCATATTTATTCACTATATTAATTTTTGTTGTATCAAGACTGGTAGCAACGAACAGACTGGTCACAACAAGAAGTTCAGAACAACAGAAGAAGTATAGCCACACGTATCCTTAACGCTCAAATTTAATAAAAGCACAAATACATCCAGCGTTTTCGCGACCTGTATCAGGAAGCTTCATCAGAGATATAAAATAGCGCGAGAAAGCGCTTTAAATAGCTAGTACTAAATACGTAAACGTACTAGACTGATTACTTGTATTGCAAGTGTTTAAAAATACAGCAAATATAAACAATCAAGTAATACATATGTTACATTAAAACAATAAAAAGTCGTGTCTTGTGTATATATTAATAGATACACCCATGAAAAACATGATATTCAATAGACACTCCTACATAATCTGCAACAGTAAAATTAACTAGTGAACATAGATGTGGATACCATTAAGGTATCTATATAAATTTTGTAGTATCATACAAAAGGAAGGTATTTATAAAACATTACTCTAACAACAATAAAACAAAAACAATTCATAGGTCACAAGTCACTTAATATTTCGTCCTCACGTAAAAGGGAAAGGATATGTATAATAAAGCAACTAATTACTACCATCATGCCCAAAATCGGTATGAATGCTTTATATATATATATATATATTTCACTCAATGGTGAAAAATATAAGGAAGTAAAGTAATTAAATACCATACACTATTTCATCTCTTAATAATAATAAAATAAGCAACACATCAAGGGGTGTATCTAGTACTAGTCTGCTAAACATAGCAAAAAATATATAAAGTAGATAAAGAAAGTATCACCTCATGTGTGCTTTAAGTTTCAAAAAAGGTGTTATGTTACAACTTTCGTTTAGGCCCGGGGTACTGAAAGCATTCAATTTGAGCTGCCAAAGAAGCTCACGTACCTCCAAATTCAAAGGCACAGGACCCCCCCTAATGGACCCTGGTAGATTCATTCAATGATTTCACCATTGAGTGAAATATATATATATATATATATATATATATATATATATATATATATATATATATATATATATATATATATATATATAAAGCATTCATACCGATTTTGGGCATGATGGTAGTAATTAGTTGCTTTATTATACATATCCTTTCCCTTTTACGTGAGGACGAAATATTAAGTGACTTGTGACCTATGAATTGTTTTTGTTTTATTGTTGTTAGAGTAATGTTTTATAAATACCTTCCTTTTGTATGATACTACAAAATTTATATAGATACCTTAATGGTATCCACATCTACGTTCACTAGTTAATTTTACTGTTACAGATTATGTAGGAGTGTCTATTGAATATCATGTTTTTCATGGGTGTATCTATTAATATATACACAAGACACGACTTTTTATTGTTTTAATGTAACATATGTATTACTTGATTGTTTATATTTGCTGTATTTTTAAACACTTGCAATACAAGTAATCAGTCTAGTACGTTTACGTATTTAGTACTAGCTATTTAAAACGCTTTCTCGCGCTATTTTATATCTCTGATGAAGCTTCCTGATACAGGTCGCGAAAACGCTGGATGTATTTGTGCTTTTATTAAATTTGAGCGTTAAGGATACGTGTGGCTATACTTCTTCTGTTGTTCTGAACTTCTTGTTGTGACCAGTCTGTTCGTTGCTACCAGTCTTGTTGGAAGTTTATTTCTTGTTCTAAACAACATGGAGAGTCCTGCCACGCCGGTTATTTTTGGTCAGCCAACCGCTGAAACTGTTGACGTTCCGAATCTACTTTTGCAATTAACGCAAAAAATTGAAGCCCTTAACAGTCGCTTCCAAGCACTTGAAGACTCATACGCTGAGCACAGAAGGGGTAATACGGACTGTTTACCAAGTCGGGTGTTACCTAGCAGACTTGTTACGGACACCCAAGGATCTATACCGCCAGGGCAGTTGGTGAGAGCAACAAGCTCTACGAATAGGAATGACACTGGTGTTGCTTCAAGTACTCAGTTGCAAATGGGCAACAATTCTACTGGATATACCGAGGCACTTATTGGCGAGAGGACAATAACCGATTGGATTAATAATACAGGTGATTTTTTCATCTTTAACAAACTGAACATTGACTCTGCGTCGGTGCAGAACTCTAGTTCGGTTGCCGAGTCAGCAACCCTGTTATCTGAGAAATTGAAATTGCTTGACGTTAAAACTCTAAAATTGCGTAAACTGCAACTAGAGGTGTCTTATTTTAGACAATGTATTACTGATGGCATTATCCCAAAAGGGTTGAGATCTAATTTTTCTCCTTCAAACATTATTAACAGCAATGCTTTTTTATCAGACTTAAAAAATCTGTTTCAAACCCAGGGGATCCAGTTAATGGAGTTGCTTGTTAAACATTATGATGTGATGATTACATGTTTGACTGACGAAATATGTTTACTTGATGCTGAAATCAAAAATGATGTAGCATTTGCACAAATTAAGTTTGACCATTCACGTATCTTTTCCAGTATTGATACTTATATGGTCAAGCTTAAGGTCAATAAATCTAAGAAACTATACAGAGATAGGGTCGCCTATTCAAAAGATAGAGCCTTTCCCAATTTAAATTTTAAAATTAACACTAATAGAGAAGATAGATTAGAACAAACAGAAGTTGAAGACATAGATGGGCAAGGCACTGTGGAAAATGTTTCTGACAACACACGAGTTGAACAACCCCTCCGTAGAAGTAATAGGAACTTAAACAGGGGACAAAACAGGGGGGCTAATAATGATTCACAAACTTCTGGTCCCTCTAATGAAACTAGTGGAAACAACTATAATGAGCATGGTAATTTTTTTAGGGAACAAGAACAAACAGAGACAACACAGGGGGAACAGGAATTGGAACTAGTTAGTGATGACATTAGTGCCACATCTCCGGTTACTCCCAAAATTGTTTCAAATAAGAAAGGTGATTTTATAATTTACAACTTTTCAGCATTAGATTTGGAACCTGAACTGGTTGAGTTACTGGCGTTGGGTAACACGTTTGTACCGTCTAAAAAGTGTGATGTAGCTAGGGTACTATTGGACCTTAAATGCTATATAAGGAAATTGAATTTGAAACTACTTTTCAGTGGTACTGAACTACCTTCCGAAAACAGGATTAGACTTTCAAGTGTCTTTAACCCGCCAATACATGTGTCACTAAAAATATTTGAGCACGTGTGTGAATTAGATATTAGACACATGGTTGACTCAAATAGAACTAACTTTAACCAGTTTAACATTACCAAAGAACAACTTTCAGCCCTAAATTCTTTGCGTTACGCAGGGGTAAGGGTGATAAAACCTGACAAGGGTGGCGGTTTGGCCATTTTTGAGCAAAATGACTACTGCGAACGCATGTTGAAGGTACTGTCTTCTGTGTCCTACAACAAATCTTCCACCAATGAGATGAACATGAGTTCAAAAAGAATTAGAGGTTACTTCCGAGACCTTTTTATTAATGGTAGAATTGACGAGGACACCTTTAAATATATTGACATCTTGTTTGCCAGAACACCAGTGATGTTTGGAATCCCCAAGGTCCACAAAAACCTTGGGGATCCACCTATGAGAGCTCTCATTGATGGGAGGGCCTCAGTCACCTATCCATGCTCTAAGTATGTTGACTCGCTTCTTAGAAAATATGTTGAGCAATTGCCAACTATTTGTAGAGATTCGTGGTCCTTTCTATCTGACATAAACAACTTTAGGGAGATGCAAGGAAACAATTTTCTAACGATAGATGTTGTTGACTTATACACATCTATACCACACTTAGAGGCATGTGAGTGGATTGAGCTCCTTTTGATAGAACTTGGTGCTCCGCCTAATGAGATCGATAATATCACGGAACTTCTTGACATTATTCTTACGTCCAATTTTTTCATCTTTGAAAGTGAAGTATACATTCAGAAACAAGGGGTAGCTATGGGCTCCCCTTGTGGAGCAGCTGTAGCCAACTTAGTGATGGCCTTTTGGGAAAGGAAGTTCGTACTTAGTAACCCGGAGTGGAGTAACAAAATTTCTTATTACACCCGCTTCCTGGATGATATTTTTCTCCTTTTTAAAGGGAATTCCAGTGAAGCAGAAAATTTTGTTGCCTACTTGAATAGCACAACCTCCTTCCTAAAGTTCACTTACAGTTTTAATACTGACGTAACCAACTACTTGGATGTTAAACTATCCAGAAATGGCCAAACTTGCCTATTTAGTTCTGTCATCTATAGGAAAGACACTTATGTCAACTCATTTCTTCATTTTTCTAGTTCACACCCTCTGAGACAAAAAAGAGCTATCGTGAAAGGACAGCTTGTGAGAGCTGTCCGTATGTGTAGTGAACTAGAAGACTTCCTTAGTGAATGTGAGAATTTGAGAAACTTATTTTCTAATAGGGGTTACCCGCATGCCCTGATTGACGACTTAATAGGGGAAGTAAGTCACAAAAGATCTAGTGGCTTTTACAAACCCCTTTTGCTGTCTATTCAGTTACCCACCTGTGAGGAGGTGCCACCCAATGTGAATGTGGATGCTAGTCTGGATAACATAGTAAAGGTACCTACTAAAGGGTCTTTATGTAGTTTTATTACAACATTTAATGTGAATTCTAGTCAAATATGTGACATTCTTTACAAGAACTGGGCTTTTATTACAAATAACAGCTCCCTGCTTGAAAAACTTGGGGAAAAACCACATATTGTTTTTAGACGAGGGCAAAATATTAAAGACCTTCTGCATGCTAGCACGTTAGGAGCTGCTTCGTCTAGAATCAAGGGGTCTTTTGCGTGCGGTTTTTGCAACTATTGCATTCACATTAAAACAGGTAGTTTTTGTTCTGTAGATGGAAATAAAAAATGTTTCATTGGCCATAGAATAGACTGTAACACCAAGTCTATTATTTATATAGCGTACTGTTCATGCTGTCCTGCCTTCTACATCGGTAAGACCGATAGAAGGTTTAAGGACAGGATATATCAGCATATTTATGCTATTAAAAAAAGAAATAATGAGAACGCATTGGCTAAGCACATTGGGTTATTTCCAGACCACTCTTTCGTATTCATGGGTGTTGACCATCTACCAGGGTCCATTAGGGGGGGTCCTGTGCCTTTGAATTTGGAGGTACGTGAGCTTCTTTGGCAGCTCAAATTGAATGCTTTCAGTACCCCGGGCCTAAACGAAAGTTGTAACATAACACCTTTTTTGAAACTTAAAGCACACATGAGGTGATACTTTCTTTATCTACTTTATATATTTTTTGCTATGTTTAGCAGACTAGTACTAGATACACCCCTTGATGTGTTGCTTATTTTATTATTATTAAGAGATGAAATAGTGTATGGTATTTAATTACTTTACTTCCTTATATTTTTTACCATTGAGTGAAATATATATATATATATAAAGCATTCATACCGATTTTGGGCATGATGGTAGTAATTAGTTGCTTTATTATACATATCCTTTCCCTTTTACGTGAGGACGAAATATTAAGTGACTTGTGACCTATGAATTGTTTTTGTTTTATTGTTGTTAGAGTAATGTTTTATAAATACCTTCCTTTTGTATGATACTACAAAATTTATATAGATACCTTAATGGTATCCACATCTATGTTCACTAGTTAATTTTACTGTTGCAGATTATGTAGGAGTGTCTATTGAATATCATGTTTTTCATGGGTGTATCTATTAATATATACACAAGACACGACTTTTTATTGTTTTAATGTAACATATGTATTACTTGATTGTTTATATTTGCTGTATTTTTAAACACTTGCAATACAAGTAATCAGTCTAGTACGTTTACGTATTTAGTACTAGCTATTTAAAGCGCTTTCTCGCGCTATTTTATATCTCTGATGAAGCTTCCTGATACAGGTCGCGAAAACGCTGGATGTATTTGTGCTTTTATTAAATTTGAGCGTTAAGGATACATGTGGCTATACTTCTTCTGTTGTTCTGAACTTCTTGTTGTGACCAATTTTTGTTGTATAGTTGTATACGCCTAATAATATCTAGATTATGCATGCCCTTTGTCTCAAAATGGGTCGTAGTGAAATGAAATCATTCAATCCAGGTGGCATTGCTGCATTCAACATAACTTGCCATTTGTATTCTAATTATTCTACCTTTAATTTTACATCACCTCCTCTTTCCTTTACCAACACCCTATCTATGACAAAAAATAAAAAATATCTTGAAGTTTGTACAAACTATACTATGTGAATATAGAACATTGTGAGAATCATGATTCTTAATAGCCCTAAGGTGTTCACCTATCCGGTCCTTCAACCTTCGGATAGTCTTACCAACGTAAAAGGCATTACAGTTGGTACACGTTGCTAAATAATCCACTCTTTAGGTGTTACAATTCACCTTACCTGGGCATGGGATAGTCCTATTGAAACCCTGTACACTTACATAAGGTCCGTCATTAATAAATCTACAATATCTACAAGTTCCACATCTATTCATTTTGGATATAGTATTTCTGGGAGTATGTTGTTCTAAAAATTCTTTAATATTTCTTCCCCTAGAATACACTATTTTGGGAACATAACCAAACATATTTTTGAGTTCCCAACTAAGGCAAACATCCCATGCTATGTGTACTAGTTCCACTATCCCCTTTATCTGATTATTATATTTTAAGGCTAAAGCTCTCGAATAATTAAAGTTTTTTCCTTTTAATGTCCTCAAAATTTCTGTATTGTTCACCCAAAGTATGGGTGGAAACAATGCATCTCTCTTATTTAATACCTCTTTACATGTTTTAATCAACAATTTGAGGGGATATCCTCTTTCCAAAAACCTCCCAACCAATGTGTATAATTCTTTTTTCAGTACTTTATTATCACTAATTAATCTGGACATTCTTACCATTTGCCCCTTCACTATTCCTCCACGTCGGTGAATAGGGTGACAACTTTGGTAATGTAATAAGGAATTACTGTAAGTTTCCTTCCTATATATTTTATTCTCAACAACATCACCAGTTTTGGTTAAGGTTATGTCCAGAAAATCTATTGTTTCGTTGTTCCACTTACTAGTGAATTGGAAAAACTTAGTAGTAGCATTAAAATATTCAATAAAGGACATAGCTTCTTCTTCACCTCCTTTCCACAGGATTAGAACATTGTCCAGAAATCAATTATATGTTAAATTTTTTTTTCTTTATATATAGAATTCAGGACAAATTCTTCCTCCCAGTGGAGCAAACCTAAATTGGCAAAACTGGGGGCACACTTTGCCCCCATTGCCACTCCTGAAATATGATGGAAGATCACCCCTTTGAAAATCAAATAGTTGTTCTTGTACTGTCTCCATACAAGATACTAGAAAATTCACTTTATCATTACTTAAACTTTTACTCTTTACTAAACTTTCAGTGAAATAATTTATCCCTTCATATTGGGGTATAAATGTGAATGAGTTGACTACATCAATAATTAAGAAGAACCATTCACTTTCTCCTTTTTGTAAATTACTAAGCCTTTGCAAGCAATGCCAGGAATCCTTTAGAATATGTTGAGCCCCAGCCATCACCTGCTGTTTATTTTTCTACACATATGCTGCCATAGGCTCAGTTTTAGAGCTCTTGGATGACACTATGGCTCTAAATGGTGGACCATACAAATTTTTATGGATTTTAGGAATTCCAAACACAGCAGGGGTGAATGGGTAATCGACCTTAAGAAAATTGTAATCATCACAATTTGTTGCTCCCTGATGTTATGCATCTAACAAAAACAGATCTATCCTATGGTAGGCTATATTTACCTCATTTTGAGAAACTCGAAGATAAGTGGTTGGGTCATCCAGAATGTCCTGCATTTTGGCTGTATAGTCAAATCTGGACATTATAACAGCCCCCCACCCTTATCTGGTTTCATAATTCTTAATTCACTATTGCCTGGCATTTCTGTTAGGGCCTCCCTTTCACTTCTGTTCAAATTATCCTCGTGGTGAACTTTACGATTCATTTTGATAACATTCAATAACCCTCCAATACACATTTTCTCAAATAATGCTACTTCACTGTTATATGGTGGAATGAATGCACTTTTTTTTAGTTAAGCCACCTGTTGTTAAATCATTTCTCGCTACATTATTTACTTCAATTTGATCTTTAAAAAATACAGCCAAATTTCACTGTCTAGCATACAATCTAATACTAGAATAAACATCAACTATGTTGAAATTATGTTCAGGAACAAAAGAAAAGCCTTTACTCAATAAATCATGATGTGCTTCTTTTATATCCAAGGCACTGTAGTTGTGTAGTTGTACACATTGAAACCAGATTTTTTAAAAACTTTTAAAGTAGGCAAAACATTAGCAGGTACAAACAATGAATCATCAGAAGCAAACACCAGACTGTTATCAACAGTGAATATTTCCACAATATTGTCCACAATTAATCTATCTTTTTGTTGTAATTGTTGTTGGACCACTGTCACTTCTTTTTTTGATGATAATTGTTCCTCCACTGTTGTGGTTGATCCTGCTGTCATCCAGCATAACACTGGTTTCTTTCCAACCCTTCCCTCCTGTTTTGTAGGCGTTCTGACCTCCTCAACTGTGGGGGTTGATCTAAAAAACCCTGTTGTTCTAAATCAACATCATCATTCCCAAAAACACTTTCATTATGTTCATCATTCATGTAAACACTTGTACTTTCATTATATCTGGCCTTTACTCCCCACCTTTTGTTACCGGGAGGGGGGGGGGGTAGGCCGTGTTAATTTTATATTCATACATATCCCTAGATAATTTTTTTATCTTAATTTTAACACTTTTATCTACATATTTATCCAAATTTGTCAATACAGTTTGATAACTTTTCACATATTGAAAAAACAATAAATCTTTTACAATGTTATCATTTAAAGAGACAACTTCTTTTTCAAGTGCCAACAACTTACTTTGATTGTATTTAATAATAATGTCCATTGTTTGAAACCCCGTTTTGTCATACAAATCCACAAGTTCTTTATATGCTTGTGTGCCTTAAATGTGTAATTGGATGATTAATGTGTGTATAAATATGGTTTGCTGATGATCTACCACTCACTCTGATGAAGCCATGTTTCAATGGTGAAAGCGCTTAGTGTGTGGAGCAATATTAAATGCTTCAGAATTACTCTGATAGTTGCAGTTTCTTTATTTTATTAGTTTTATACCCAGTTGGGTTATTTTTGTTATTTTGTCGTTTTTGTGGTCAGTTACCCGACTCTACCTTACTTCTGTTGTTTAATAACGTCCCTTGGAACACTTTATTTTCTATTGAACTTCATTGTTTATAGAATTATTAATTTTAAAAAAGTTTGCATTTTTAATGGAAGCTGCCGTAGCAGAATTGACTGCTTCAGCAAAGCAGCTGATGGCATTGTTAAGAGATAAGATGTGACGCAAGTGACGCTAATGGATTCTCAGGTAGAACTGTTCACATTACACTCACTGCCAGTCCTTGAAGCGATGAACAATGCCAACAACAATAGTGCTGCCAATAACACTGCTGGCAACGTCAAAATAAACGATGTTGGCAGTCGACAAAACGAAAGAGATATCCAACAATGGTTTCACCTACCAGAAGTGGACTTCTCAACCCCGAATGAGGAGGAAAGGCCTATGCTGACTCTTAAAAAACAATTGGATCGGTTCAAGGGCGTGTGTCAGAAATATAGAGGCCTACAACTAATGCTTTTTTAACTAAATCCATGGCACTAAAGCAAGTACCCAAAGGACTCAGATTATGGAAGTTACTGAATGGGATAGATGAAGGCACACAAGCATATAAAGAACTTGTGGATTTGTATGACAAAATGGGGTTTCAAACAATGGACATTATTATTAAAACAATCAAAGTAAGTTGTTGGCACTTGAAAAAGAAGTTGTCTCTTTAAATGATAGCATTGTAAACGATTTATTATTTTTTCAATATGTGAAAAGTTATCAAACTGTATTGACAAATTTGGATAAATATGTAGATAAAAGTGTTAAAATTAAGATCAAAAAATGATCTAGGAATATGCATGAATATAAAATTAACACGGCCTACCCCCTGGTAACAAAAGGTGGGGAGTAAAGGCCAGATATAATGAAAGTACAAGTGTTTGCATGAATGATGAATATAATGCAAGTGTTTTTGGGAACAATGATGTTAATTTAGAACCACAGGGTTTTTTAGATGAACCCCCATAGTTGAGGAGGTCAGAACGCCGAAGGAAGGGTTGGAAAGAAATCAGTATTATGCTGGATGACAGCAGGATCAACCACAACAGTGGAGGAACAATTATCATCAAAAAAAGAAGGGACAGTGGTCCAACAATAATTACAACAAGAAGATACATTAATTATGGGCAATACTGTGGAAATATCCACTGTTGATAACAGTCTGGTGTTTGCTTCTGATGATTCATTGTTTGTACCTGCTAATGTTTTGCCTACTTTAAACGTTTTTAAAAAATCTGGTTTTAATGTGTACAACTACAGTGCCTTGGATATAAAAGAAGCACATCATGATTTATTGAGTAAAGGCTTTTCTTTTGTTCCTGAACATAATTTCAACATCGTTGATGTTTATTCTAGTATTAGATTGTATGCTAGACAGTTAAATTTGGCTGTATTTTTAAAGATCGAATTGAAGTAAATAATGTAGTGAGAAATGAATTAACAACAGGTGGCTTAACTAAAAAAAGTACATTCATTCTACCATATAACAGTGAAGTAGCATTATTTGAGAAAATGTGTATTGGAGGGTTATTGAATGTTATCAAAATGAATTGTAAAGTTCACCACAAAGATAATTTGAACAGAAGTGAAAGGGATGCCCTAACAGAAATGGCAGACAATAGTGAATTAAGAATTATGAAACCAGATAAGGGTGGGGGGGGGCTGTTATAATGTCCAGATTTGACTATACAGCCAAAATGCAGGAAATTCTGGATGACCCCACCATTTATCTTTGAGTTTCCCAAAATGAGGTAAATATAGCCTACCATAGGATAGATCTGTTTTTGTTAGATGCATTACATCAGGGAGCAATAAATTGTGATGATTACAATTTTCTTAAGGTCGATTACCCATTCACCCGTGCTGTGTTTGGAATTCCTAAAATCCATAAAAATTTGTATGATCCACCATTTAGAGCCATAGTGTCATCCAAGGGCTCTAAAACTGAGCCTATGGCAGCATATGTGGACAAAAATACACAGCAGGTGGTGGCTGGGGCTGAACATATTCTAAAGGATTCCTGGCATTGCTTGTAAAGGCTTAGTAATTTACAAAAAGGAGATTTTTAATTAATGGTCCTTCTTAACTATTGATGTAGCCAACTTATTTACAGTTATACCCCAAGATGAAGGGATAAATTATTTCACTGAAAGTTTAGTAAAGACAAAATGTTTAAGTAATGATAAAGTGAAATTTCTAGTATCTTGTATGGAGATAGTACTTAAAAACAACTATTTGATTTTCGAAGGGGAGATCTTCCATCAGATTTCAGGAGTGGCAATGGGGGCAAAGTGTGCCCCCAGTTTTGCCAATTTTGTTTTGCTCCATTGGGAGGAAGAATTCGTCCTGAATTCTATATATAAAGAAACAATTTTATCATATAATCGATTTCTGGATGATGTTGTGATCCTGTGGAAAGGAAGTGAAGAAGAAGCTATGTCCTTTATTGAATATCTTAATGCTACTACTAAGTTTTTTGAATTCACTAGTAAGTGGAACAACAAAACAATAGATTTTCTGGACATAACCTTAACCAAAACTTGTGATGTTGTTGAGAGTAAAATATATAGGAAGGAAACTTACAGTAATTCCTTATTACATTACCAAAGTTGTCACCCTATTCACCAACGTAGAGGAATAGTGAAGGGGCAAATGGTAAGATTGTCCAGATTAATTAGTGATAATAAAGTACTGAAAAAAGAATTATACACATTTGTTGGGATGTTTTTGGAAAGAGGATATCCCCTCAAATTGTTGATTAAAGCACATAAAGAGGTATTAAATAAGAGAGATACATTGTTTCCACCCATACTTAGGGTGATCAATACAGAAATTTTGAGGACATTAAAAGGAAAAAACTTTAATGATTCGAGAGCTTTAGTCTTAAAATATAATAATCAGATAAAGGGGATAGAGGAACTAGTACACATAGCATGGGTTGTTTGCCTTAGTTGGGAACTCAAAAATATGTTTGGTTATATTCCCAAAATAGTGCATTCTAGGGGAAGAAATATTAAAGAATTTTTAGAACAACATACACCCAAAAATACTATATCCAAAATGAATAGATGTGGAACTTGTAGATATTGTAGATTTATTAATGACGGACCATATGTAAGTGCACAGGGTTTCAATAGGACTATCCCATGCCCAGGTCAGGTGAATTGTAACACCCAAAGAGTGGTTTATTTAGCAACGTGTACCAACTGTAATGCCTTTTACATTGGTAAGACTATCCGAAGGTTGAAGGACCAGATAGGTGAACACCTTAGGGCTGTTAAGAATCATGATTCTCACAATGCTCTATAGTCACATAGTATAGTTTGTACAAACTTCAAGAGATTTTTATTTTTTTGTCATAGATATGGTGTTGGTAAATGAAAGAGGAGGTGATGTAAAATTAAAGGTGGAATTATTAGAATACAAATGGCAAGTTATGTTAAATGCAACAATGCCACCGGGATTGAATCATTTCATTTCACTATGACCCATTTTGAGACAAAGGGCATGCATAATCTAAATACTATTAAGTGTAAACATCAAAAAATAATATAGTGAATGAATTTGGTTTAAACTTGTGAATATTTTATTTTTATTAATTTTTTGCACTTGCGGGAAGGGTATTTATTTAGTATGTGTTTTGTATGTATTTTGTATTCAATTTGATATATGTTTTATTTAGTTATGTATGAAGGGACAGTACCTTTTTAAGATGGTTGTGTCTTAAATGTGAATGATTAATGTGTGTATAAATATGGTTTGCTGATGAATTACCACTCACTCTGATGAAGCCATGTTTTAGTGGTGAAAGCGCTTAGTGTGTGGAGCAATATTAAACACTTCGGAAGTACTCTGGTGGTCGTGGGTTCTTTATTTTATTAGTTTTATACCCAGTTGGGTTATTTTTGTTATTTTGTCATTTTTAAGGTAAGTGATGTTGACTACATGGTGGAACTGCTAGGCGGACGGCAGGGGTACAAATTGTACCATGTTAACATGATGAAACCTGACCATGATAGGGAGTCCCTTGTGATGAGCATTTGCAGTGGATTGCAGGAGGAGTCTGAGGGAGATATGCAAACTGATCTCTTCAGTGAGGCTCGGGGTGACACCTTAGTGGAAGGGGCAGCAATGTCCCAGCAACTATCTCCTACCCAGGTTCGAGAAATCCGAACAGTGTTGCAGAAATTTGGGGACATGTTCACTGGGAAACCAGGGTGCACCCACTTGGTGCAGCACTAGGTGGATACAGGACCCCAAAGGCCTATTAGGCAGTCCCCTTATAGGGTGCCTGAGAGAGTCAGACAGACTCTGCGGGAGGAGTTACAGGAGATGTTGGAACGAGGGGTGATTCAAGAGTCCAACAGTCCCTGGGCCTCCTCAGTGGTGCTGGTGCCAAAAAGGATGGCAGCACCAGGTTCTGTGTGGACTACAGGAAATTAAATTGTCACACAGAGTTGGATGCTTATCCCATGCCTAGGACAGATGAGGCCCTAGAGCAGCTGGGTGGGGCTCAGTATCTTACAACTATTGATCTTACCAAGGGTTACTGGCAGGTGCCCTTGACTCCCAGTGCTAGAAAGAAGTCAGCCTTTGTGACTCCTTTTGGCTTGTATGAGTTCACAAAGATGCCCTTTGGGATGAAGGATGCCCCAGCAACTTTCCAGAGGCTGGTAGATCATATCCTAGTAGGAACTGGAGAGTTTGCCCTTGCTTACCTAGATGATATTGCCATCTATAGCCATTCTTGGCCAGAGCACCTTCAGCATGTCAGAGAGGTGCTGGGCAGACTACAGACAGCAGGGTTGACCATTAAGCTGAGCAAATGTTGGGTGGGTATGGCGGAGGTCTCCTACCTAGGACATAGAGTGGGGAATGGTAAGATAAGGTCAGAACCTGCCAAAGTGGAAGCTATTCAGGCATAGCCTGCATCTGTTACTAAAAAGCAGGTAAGGGTATTTTTAGGGACAGCAGGGTACTACAGAAAGTTCTTCCCCAGTTATAGTACCAGAGCTGCTCCCCTCACAGACCTGACAAGGAAGAACAAGCCAGATAAGGTAGTGTGGACCCCAGGATGTAAACAGGCATTCCAGAAGCTTAAAAAAGCTTTGGGAGGACCCCATGTGTTAGCCAGTCCAGATTACAGTAAAGAATTTGTTGTACATATGGATGCTTCAAACCATGGGGTGGAGGCTGTACTTAGCCAGATTTCTTCAGAGGGAGAAGAGTACCCAGTGGTTTATCTCAGTTGTAGGCTCCAACCCAGGGAGGAATGCTATGCAGCTGTAGAAAAGGAATGTCTAGCCATAGTGTTGTCATTGCAGAAACTTCAGCCTTATCTGTATGGAAGAAAATTCACTTTTATGACAGATCACAATCCTTTAACATGGCTAAACAGGGCCAGTCGGCAAAATGCCAAGTTGCTAAGATGGAGCCTCGGGTTGCAAGTATATGATATGTCAGTGCAGCACCGCAGTGGGATTAGCAATGCCAATGCAGATGGACTCTCAAGACAGGGAATGGGGTGAGGTACACTCAAATAGACCTAATCATCACAAGCATCATTTATCAAGGGCCACTTGAAAAACTAGCTTGAGTTCTCCAGTGGGGGGAGAGATGTGAAGATTAGAGGTAGAGATGGGTGATACATAATTCTTGCATTTGTAAATATAAATGTAAAATACAGGCATGTGTCTTAAATGTAAAGAAATGCTGTTTCAATAATGTGGCAACATTGCCATCTGCTGTTAGGAAAACTAAGTCAAGCATTTCACATCTGTTTTTTGAAATTAAATTCATGCCTTGTATGTTCTTTTGATCTCCAGAGCTTGGAGTCATTATGTCTGGACTAGCACATTCTTTCTATTGTTTTAAGGCTAAAGTTAATGACCAGAATTTACATGTTGAATGTCCTTTATTGCTTTAAGTGTAAAATAATGTAAATGCAGTTTCTGTGTGGCATGGGAACCAGGAAAGTGTCAAAATGATGTAATGTGTGTACTGGGAAACATAAGTGTCAAAAACATGATGTAATCTGCGAGGGCACAGCAGAAATGTTTGTTAGTGATTTTAAAAACTATTGCTCAGAGAAAGAGACTGTAAGCATTTTGATCTTGGACATCTAACTCAGCACTGCCTAGACTCTTAAGTAAGTTATCTTAGAAATGGGTTTTCTTGTAGCAATAGTTAGGAAATTAGAAAAAGATTAGACTACATGTTTTTCTATTATATCAGAACTGTACTACTGAATTATTTTAAGTTTCTGTGTGATCTATGAACTCTTGAATAGCACTGTGGTGTAGTAGTATTGTCTTGTGTTTTTAGTATTTATTATTAAATATTTTTAAACCCTTTTCAACTGTGGCTGGTTTATGTAGAGATAAATTAAGCTTTAGAGTACATTGCATGCTTATAAGTGATCCTGGACTAAGCCCTTCCAATAGGCCTTGATTACTTAAGTTACACTACTATTGGATAATAATATTGCACATTAATAATTGGACACCCTTTTATGGGCCTCTGGGTAGCTGTTAATTATTAGCTGGTGGTGGCAGTAATTACTACCATATAGTCTGCGTAAAGGGGCACAGCTGGAGAATCTGTGTTAACCTTTCCCAGGAGTGTCTGTGAAGTTGTATAAATACTTATCTCAAAGTGTGAGTGTGTGTGTGTGTGTGTGTGTGTGTGTGTGTGTGTGTGTGTGTGTGTGTGTGTGTGTGTGTGTGTGTGTGTCTGTGTGAGCTACTTGGGCAGTGACACGAAGCACTGGTTGGACAGCGAGGGTACTGGATGTTAGCTTGCCAGCTAGGCTGAGTTATGGTCCCTATAGCTGTGCCAGTGGGGAGTCTTATTGGGGAGCTGGAGAGCAGAGTAGCAACCAGTCCCAGACTGATTGTGATATCTGTGTGCACTTAAGGGAAATTGTACTTTACTGTGTGTATTTGTTATCCTTTCCTCTCATTTGAGACGCCCTCTCTGGTGTTAGTGGTGAGGATTGAGGCTCCTTGATTGCTGGGCCATGGCACGGGCATCACAGGATTCATGCTAACATTTTGCTTCTGGTGAGAGAAGAAGCAAAGGCGTATTGTATCCCAGCAGAGGGAATCTGTGCTGAGACCAGCATTAGTAGTAGCCAGGCAGTAGCGATTTATGTGACTCCCATCTTTTCATCATTCTTGACAAGCTAATTATTTGTTTTTCAGTAAGTACTGATTGATTTCTTCCTAACTTCAGAATATCTGCCTAAATACTTCATCCTTAAATTTTCAGAGTCTACGTATTAGTTTCCCCTCAATTGTTTCACAGTGGTCTGTACAGACTCAAACACCTTGAGTGACATTTTTTTCCTGTAAAAGGAATACATAAGGAAACAGCTCTAGTAATTAGTAATAAAGACCATCCCTCCTGGCATATCTAAAGGTCAGGTCCCTGTGTTTTTCCTTTAAGCCTGATGAACTTGGGCATTCTGAGGCACTGTAAAACTGCCTCATGTACACAGACAACCCTCTCCTCTTACCTCCCAACACTCATACTTGTGAGAGATGCACTTATATATCCAAATTGGAAGCCATCCATTCTCAAGCCAAGATCGGAATAGCTGGTCAAGAGGAGATGGTCAACACCTGCATCACACCACATGCGACAAATAGCCCCCCATAAACACCCATCATCACAGCTCTCACATAAAAACACAAACCACACACCCACCTTCACGGAGGCTCTCAATAGAAATCTACCCAAACAGGAGAGACCTCCAAGGCAGAAACACACTTGACCACCACAACACTGCAGAAACCACAAGACACATAGCTTACCTAAGCCCCTAAAGCAAAACAGCTTGCCCAATACACTAATCATAGGTGACTCAATAGTGAGGCACACTGATGTCCCACTCACTAGGTTGAATAAGGAAAAGGTAACTGTCAGCTGTCTATCAGATGCCAGAATCCGACACATAACACATGCAGTCAGGTCACTCCACAACAAGTACAAGTATGACTCTGTCACAGTCCATCTGGGTGTGAATAACCTGAGATGCACCTCCCTGGACTACATGAAAAGAGACATGGAGGAGCTCTCGGATTATGTGGCCCAGGCAGGTATGACTCTAGCCCTGAGCAGCATCCTACTTTCACCCAGAATGATACCACAGTACAAGCAGAAAATGATTGACTTCAACAATTGGCTAAGTTTCTGGTGTCATTCTAAGGGAATCCAGGATCTGTCTGCTTAGGATGATATGATTGACAGAACTCTATGCTTTGCCAGAGGTGGCCTGTATCCATCATCCCTGGGTTTTTGGATACTGGCTAATACTCTTGCCACCCCTATAGTGCCTTTTTTAGGCGATGCTCCAAAGTCCAAATTACCACCGTAACAGCTATAAATAAATGCAGTCTGAAGGTCATGCTGCTCAATGCTAGACGTCTAAATCTCAAGATGCACTTGCTCAAAGCACGTCTCAAAATGGAGAACCTCGACATTTGTGCTGTAGTGGAGACCTGGTTTAAAGCAGTAGAAAGCACCTCTGTGCTACCAGGCTATAACTCATTCCACACCTTTCGGCTGCAGAACATGGACTGAAGCTCCAAAGGCGGTGGTGTCTCCATATTCATAAAGGATATGCACACCTCCAGACTAGTAGCCCAGCGTAACGCATCTGAGATACTTCAGGTACAACTAACATTAGGTAAGATGGCGATTCAGGTCATAGTCTGCTGTAGGTCCCCAACCATGTCCCAAGACTCTCACTCCACATTGTTAAGCACCCTAGAAACTATTAGGGTCCAACCCAACACTCTCATACTAGGTGACTTCAAATACCCCTCCATCAACTGGGAAAACTACTCATGCACCAATACACTGGCCCAACGCTTCCTGGAATTCATCAGTTCCAATGCCCTGGACCAGCTCATTCTTACCCCCACTAGAGGAAGGAACATCATTGATCTGGTGATTATTAGTATGGGCAACCATTGCTCTAAACCAATAGTCAATTCCTCCCTGGTTTGATCTGACCACAAACTAATCTCCATGGAAAGCCACATCTCACCCACACCCCCCACAAGGGTAACCACCATGAAAACTTCTCCAAAGCTGACTCTGGGCTCCTAAAAACAGAGGTGGCTAACTTCACAATACCCATGTCAATAGAAAATAGATGCATGACTGCCAAATCATACACCAGTTCACTGTACAAACATGTACATAAATGCATGGAACTAGCCATACCCAACAGAACCAAGACACTCTCCTCCAAATAAAGGAAACAATCTGGTGGTCCTCTGCCATTAATAAACTCTACAACAGAAGGAAGAAACTGTTTCAGAAAAAAGTGAAGTCCCAAGACTGGAAAAACTTCCTTATTATCCTCAACATAAAATTTAGATCCCTCATCAAAACATCTAATCCAGCTATAAAGGCAGAATTGTGGCAGACACTAAAAATAACCTCAAAGCCTTTTATAGTTATATCAAGAATCTCCACGGCAATACCCAAGTTTGCTCTGAGTTACTGCACAATGGTACCTCCTATACTGAGCCAACAGATATTGCCAAAATATTGGCCTACAGATTCAGTGCCAACTTTAACCCCCCCAAAAGACCAATCACAATACCGGAGGAATGCCAGACACCCAGCATTTCTGCAGCACAGGTTAAAGCTGCATTGTCCAAGGCCAAGAATACAGCTTCCATGGGATTTGACAATATCCCTGGATGTGTTCTACAGGAAATACAAAGTGAACTGGCACCACATTTCTGTGCCCAGTTCAATCATAGCCTCACCTCAGGCTTTGTCCCTACTGAATGGTGCACTGCTGCAGTCATCTCTCTCCATAAAGGGGGAGCAACTTCAGACACTGGGAAGTATCACCCCATTAGCCTGATGAGTCTGATATGTAAGGCTATGGAGTGCATCACCATGGGCCTAATTAATAAGGATATAGGGAATCTCCAGACTCTATATCCCACACAATTTGGTTTTGTGAAAGGTACATCATGCCTGCTCAACCTGGTTGACTTCTATGAGTCAGTCACCAGAGCTGTGGATGTGGGCAAGGCAGTTCATACAACCTACCTCGATCAGACTAAGGCCTTTAATACCATTCCCCACTCAGGAATTATTGATAAACTCACCAAACTAGGCATCAACCCCATATATCACTAGGTGGGTTGCAAATTGGCTCACAGATAGATTCCACAATGTGAAAGTAGTGGACTCCAAGTCAGACTGCTGACCAGTCATGAGTGGAGTCCCACAGGGATTGGTCCTGGGTCCTCCCATGGTTGGCATCTACTTCTCAGAAGTCCAGGCCAACACAGAGGGACTCTGGCTGACCAAATTCACAGATGACTGCAAGCTGAGAGCCATTATTAACTCCCCAAGTGATGTAGACATCCTACAGAAAGGCTTCACTGAGACCAATGACTGCTGCCAAAACCATGGCCTTAAGCTTTATGCCAAAAAATGTGTCATCATCCCTTTTGGGAAAAACTCAGTTCCCACTAATTACCACATCGATGGGAGCCCACTGAACACTGAAGGTGTTATAAGAGATCTGGGGACACAGGTTGACGGCAACCTCTCCTTCGACCACCACATCGCCACTGTGGTCAGAAAGTCCTTCTATGTGGCACATCTCATTACCAAGGGTTTTGCATCCAGGAAGAAGGAGGCCATCATTTTTCCCTACTCTTCCCTCATTAGAGCAATCATCAAGTATAATGCCCCATTTGGCATGTACCTCACTAGATACATGCAACAGCTGTAAAGCCCACAAAAGTACCTCACAAAGGGGGTCCTAGGCCTTAAACAGATGTCATACATGAACAGACTCAAAAAACTCCAGCTGTTCTCTGTCTCATATCATCTACTAAGAGGTGATCTCTGCTTGACTTGCAAAGCCATGTCTGACACAGCTCTGTTAGAAATGCTACAGCTAAAGGAATCCAAATCCCTCCGCACCACATGCTCAAGAGACCTCAAACTCATTACCACAATCAACAGAACATGCTGGAGGGACAGGCTCATAATCCAGAGACTGCCCATGCTCGGGAATAGACTTCCCATGCATGTCAAGCAGAGCACCTCACTGGCCCTCTTCAAGAGAAATCTTGATGAGTGGATGGGAAATAGAAAGTTCACACCAGGGATCACTGTAGTTGCTCTACTTGATAGAGGCACCGGAAATTAACGTCAGGCAGCACAATGCCAGGGCACTTCTGTGGGCTAGGCTAGTAAAGGGTCCAGAGCCATTAGTTTAGTACACACCTATGAACCTATACATACACACATATATATCTGTCTGCATATATATATATATATATATATATATATATATATATATATATATATATATATATATATATATATATATAGATAGATACACACACACACACACACACACACACACACACACACACACACACACACACACTGATCATGAGTTCTTCTGCCAAACTAGAATTATATTGACTGTGAAGTTCATAAATAGGTAATGTAATGCTACAAATATTTTTATTGTGGTCTTGGTTGTAAGAACTTACACTTAGTATGTATCTATGGTTGGGAGTCACCTCCATGTTAATGTATATCGTGTGGTTTGGGTAGAGTAGGACAAGGAGCCACATCCATGTTAATGTATATCGTATGGTTTGGGTGGTGTAGGACAAGGAGCCAACTCCATGTTAATGCATATCGTATGGTTTGGGTGGTGTAGAACAAGGAGCACCTCCATGTTAATGTGTATCATATGGTTTGGGTGGTGTAGTACAAGGAGCCATCTCCATGTTAATGCATATTGTGTTGTTTGGGTGGTGTAGAACAAGGAGTCACCTCCATGTTAATGTATATCACATGGTTTGGGTGGTGTAGGACAAGGAGCCACCTCCATGTTTATGTTTATTGTATGGTTTGGGTGGTGTAGAACAAAGAGCCACATCCATGTTAATGTATATTGTACAGCTTGGGTGGTGTAGAACAAGGAGCCACATCCATGTTAATGTATATCATATGGTTTGGGTGGTGTAGAACAAGGAGCCACATCCATGTTAATGTGTATCGTATGGTTTGGGTGGCATAAGACAAGGAGTCACCTTCATGTTCATGCATATGGTATGGTTTGGGTGGTGTAGAACAAGGAGCCACATCCATGTTAATGTATATTGTACAGTTTGGGTGGTGTAGAACAAGGAGCCACCTCCATGTTAATGCATATGGTATGGTTTGGGTGGTGTAGAACAAGGAGCTACCTCCATGTCAATGTGTATCTTATGGTTTGGGTGGTGTAGGACAAGGATTCAACTCCATGTTAATGTATATCATATGCTTTGGCTGGTGTAGAACAAGGAGCCACCTCCATGTTAATGTATATTGTACAGTTTGGGTGGTGTAGAATAAGGAGCCACCTCCGTGTTAATGTGTATCATATGGTTTGGGTGGTGTAGGACAAGGAGCCACCTCCATGTTAATGTATATCATATGGTTTGTGTGGTGTAGGACAAGGAGCCACCTCCATATTAATATATCTCTTCTTTCTAGTTATAAATTGTATAGAATATTGAGTACTTGGAGAACATGTGAGATGTATAGCACTTTCAATGTTTCTTCTTCAACAGATTAGAAAGATGCTATGAGATTTTATTTGTCTAGCTGAACACACACACACACACACACACACACACACACACACACACACACACACACACACACACACACACAGCTAGATGTGTGTGTATCTGTGTGTGTTGTCTGTGTGTCTACAAATTGTGAACTCATGTTCATCGACCCAGTATATCTTTCTTTTTAACTCCTTACCCATCCGGGTTTGATGATTTTTTTGAGTTATTCTAATGAACTGTACCTTACTTGACTTCATTCAGATAAACTTCTTGTAGTTTCTCTTTATTTTGTTTCCAGTTAAGACTGACATTACCATATGTTGTGTTTTTTGAGCTGCTCCTTTCAATCCAAATGTCATTACACAGACAATGTCTTCAGAATACCTCAAAGTCAATGGGCGTGTCTAATAAACCTTGAGTAAATATATTTAATAATTTCATTTCTTTTACTTATGATTCATTTTTCTGTGCATCTCGGCATTCTACCACTCTCTCATCCTGCCATCTTATATCAGTTGGTTAGCTTCAGGTCATTGGATACGACTTCCAAGGGTATCTTTCGTTCTTGTTTCTGCTGCTCATTTTCCTGTACTGTATACGTTTTCCTTATGGTTTACTTCCCAGATGTGTTATTTTACTTTGCTTCTGTATTTAATCAGCCAAGCATCAAAATATACCTCCAGTCTTGCCAAGTCTTTTTCATCCTTTTTTGTCTTGCTGTACATAAAACTGTATATTTAATCTTCAGCAAAAGGCACATATTCCTTTCCAAGATTTTGCAGCTTACATAGATGTTGAGTTTGTCTCAGCCCTTCCCCAAGATACCCAACTGGTTAAAAATGTTTAATTTTTCTGCTTAACCAGTATTTTATCCTGTGTTAACATACTTGGACCTATTTCAAGTCTGTTCAGTTTATCCACACAGCATTTATGTGCATGGGTGCCAGAACCATCGAGCCGGGGTGGGGGAGGAGCCCCCACACACACTTTTACAGCTGCAAGACCTGTCGGAAAAAATTAATGAAGTTGAGTTTTCAAGCTAACATAGATTCATGCATGAAAGTTAAACTAACTAAACTAGCTGTTTTTGTTCTCTTATTGTTCTGTTACAGGAGTTATGTTGCCACTGTGCTGCCAGAGCCAGAGTTATTCCATTAAGGAGAGCTTTGTTCTATTATTTGCAGGAGTTATGCTGCTCCCCTGTGTGTGTGTGTGTGTGTGTGTGTTTGTCTGTATGTGTGTGTGTGTGTGTGTGTGTGTGTGTGTGTGTGTGTGTGTGTGTGTGTGTGTGTTATACATGGTGGTTAGTGTTACTCAGGCTCAACCAAGCGCCTGAATTCACTACCCATACCACTACTTGTGGTTCAGGGAGTTGAGTCCATAGTTCTCAACTGTCCAGATTTTCACAGAATATTTGGCTCATACTTTTGGTATGTTCCTCTTAAAATTTGTGGTTTTCTGGCAAATCTGTGAGAACTGAATTCACTAAATAATGATAGTCCTTTAGTTTCAGTCTACCTATCTTTCAGGAAACACGTGATAACACAAAACACTTTATTTTAGCAACTTTCTAAGATTATACAAGCAATATTTAAAATGTGTCCCTGGTTTTGGGCCTTTGCCCCCCAAATACATTTTGTCTTTTTCCAGATTTCTTGTGCTGTGAAGTTGAGAGATTTAGTTGAGTGTCAAGTGGATTTTACAAGGCACTGAGAAGTTTAGTGCTACTTATGTTAATGCACTTGTATTGTTAGTAGCACAACAGGTAGTAGGCTTACTTTTGATGCAGAAGGCTGTGGGTTCTACTCCCATGGTATACAGGTGGATTGTTGATACTGTCCTGTGTTTTACTTTAAAGGGAGTGGATGCTGCAGTCCTATGAATGTCTTCCTTTGGAGGAGTTACCTAGTAACTATGTTTCTGTTATCTGTTTGCCATCCAGGGAGTGGATGCTGCAGTCCTATGAATGTCTTCCTTTGGAGGAGTTACCTAGTAACTATGTTTCTGTTATCAGTTTGCCATCCGTTCCCCATTGCAAAATTACGAGTTTATCATTTTTTTACAGTAGCATAGGCAATTTATTCTTCAAGGCAACAGACACTTTATTTGTAGATGAAACACTGAAATATAAAGTTGTTTGCTAGCAGCAACCTCTTCATTAGTTAAAGATGCCTTTAATGTGGAATTATTTAGATACTTACTTCTGCAGAGATTTTGCATATTTACTGATATTGGTGGATTGTAATGACAGAAGTTTGAGTGGCCTTTTATGGCTGAAATTTTCTAAAATGGGTAGTTTTGTCATCATTGGTTCATACATTTTGTTTGCTTGCTTACTAGAAGACTGTTCCAAACTATAAATTTAAGACACATTCTAACAAATGATGCTGTATTATACAAGGAATATAATTTATATTAATATATTTTAAAATAAAGACAAAAATGGAATTATTGGGAACATATCAATGTGGAAAATCTATTTCTTGCAAATATGTTAGTAAAACATTTGAATGTATTAATGGAAAACTTTTTAAACCTAATGGAAGGTTTTATTGTAACACAGAAGCGGTGGTATATACACTAAAATGTCCATGTGGACTTTTTTACATTGGGGAAAGTAAGCGTGCTTTTAAGGTTAGACTTCAAGAACATATAAGGGACATAAAAAATGAAAAGAAAGAAAGTCCCCTTGCAATGCACTTTAAAAAATACCACAATAGTGAACCAGAGGGTTTGTTAGCAACTGTTTTAGAACATATAGTTATGGGAAGTAATAATGATGAAATGGTTAAACAGAAACTTTTGTATAAAGAAACTGTTTTTATATTAAAATATGGAACAATGACACCTAGTGGTATAAATATAGATTGCAATTGGAAAGTATTTTTATGATACATTAATTAATTGTTTAATTAATAATTGTTTAATTGAGTGTTTGTGAATGATATAAATATTTGGAAAAATGTATTTTAATTTATTCTCCTTGAAGGCGTGAGCCGAGGCGCTAGGGACTTGTGAATAAACCAGTGTTGGATCTTTCCTTTGGTCGTTTTATTTGGATTTGTCTTCAATTTTTTTTATTTTTGTTGCTGATATATTTTATGTCTAGTGATCCTTCACTTAATTTGCCTAAAATCTTTAGGCAAGACTCATTGGAAATGAGTCAGACTACTATGGAACAATTCACTACATCAATGGGTGAGCGAAATAATACCCGTGGAGTACAGGAAGAACAAGTTGTTTTTTGGCAAAAATTTCTACAAAGGGAACAACAGAGAAGAATGGATAATCCTTTTTTGCATATTGGACAAAGAGTAAGCAATTGTCTTCCTACAGATATGAAAGAGACATTTGATAAGCTTGATAAATTAATGGCTAAAGAACTATCAGTGCATTTGAACTGTTTAAGTCTGCAGAGATATCTAGAATTGGATATCACACCAAGAGGCTTAAGAGCCTACAAAAATACAACACCACCATTTGATTTACAAGATGAGACAGATAAAATGTTCCATAAAAAATGGGTAACAGCTGCCCATCGCTGTTCAATTGAATGGATAAGCATTTTGGTTGAACGAGATAAAATCAAACAAAATAAATTGAAAATTGACATTTCTAATACATGTGAGACATTATCGGGGGCCATAGGGTCTGTTCGTATGGAACAATGCCTACAAGACATACAGAACAAATTAATAGAATTAGAGAAGGATTTACTTAATATTAAGAAACATAAACTGAATCGCGACATTAAAGATTATGCCGGTGATTCTGCTTTCTCCAGACCACTGAATAACAGGAAACGACGTCAGAACGTACGTTTCGCGGATCAGGAGAGGCAGACGCGCAATGGAGGCCAGTATGTGTATTCGGATGCTTCCACTGAGTGAGAAAGCGAACCGGGTGAAGGTGGAGACTTTCCTGTGCTTCCAGCAGCACAAAACCCTCATTTTTTTCAGCAGCCCTTTCCTGGGCATAAACAAACTGGTTTTGGAGAAGGAGAGAGGTTCAGAGAGAATGAAGATGAAGTCGAGAATGGGCAGAGACAGTATGTCTCTTCAACAACGAGAAGGTACAAACGTACAAGAAAGAGTTAATGTGACTTTATGTGAACTTAGCTGTGATAATAGATATGTTGTTAATTTGTGTGGCATTAGTTTGGATGATGCCACTTTGTCTGTATTGAATCGTGGTTTGAAATACATTCCGACTGTTCTACCACGACCACATATCACAAAAAGCGATGTATATCGCTTTATACGTAAGCTGCATTTAATTTCTTTCTTTAATAACAGAGATAGTGATTCTTTTCATAGAGAAAAAGAAGATGTCATGGTTTCTTCTTCATCGGATGAATTTGATGATAGTTTCCATTCTTGCCTGTCTGATTTAGATATAATGGCTGACAATAATGTGTATAACAATGCATATTGCAAGTTAGATACTTCAAAAGTAGAAGTGAAAACTCAGTTTGTTCCACCGTTTACACATGTGGGCATAAAGAATTTTACAGCTATGACTGAATTTGCTATAGAGCTAATTTATGCTGATTATGAAAGAAATAAACAAAATGTTGCATATAATCTGAGTAAATTAGAATGGAAGGCTTTACAAGCTTTAGTTAATAATAAAGAATTAGTAATAAAACCAGCGGATAAGGGTAACAAAGTAGTTCTTATGCACTATACCCAATATGTTCAAATGTGTTTAGAACATCTTAATGATAATGAGACTTATAGTAAATGTGATATTAAGATGTATGAACAAGCAGTAAAACAGTTTGATGATATATTGCAAAAAGGGTTAAGATTGGGCTATTTTACAAGGGATGATGTCACTAAGAAGTTTAAGATGTCTAGTTGTGAAGTGGCTTTATTTTACTGCTTACCAAAAATACATAAAAATGCTGCTCACCCTCCGGGACGTCCTATTGTATCAGCTTGTAATTATTTTTTACACAATATGGGCATTTTTTTACATAGTTATTTATATCCATATGTTATAAAACAAAAATCTTATATCAAAGATAGTTTTGAATTTTTGGAAAAGATATCATCGATTGTATGGACTAAAGACATGTATTGGTTAACAGCTGATGTCAAAAGCTTATATACAAGCATTAGACATGACTATGGCCTAAGGGCTTTGAGCAAATTGTTGGGAGATAGTCCACAGTCCTTCTATATCATGGAATTAATGGAGTTTTGCCTGAAAAATAATTACTTTTATTTTGATGGACAATTGTTCCATCAATTAAAAGGTACAGCCATGGGGGCAAGTTTTGCCCCGATGTATGCGAATGTTCTGATGAATTTATTTGAGTTAGAATTTTTGTATCATATGAGTTTTTTTAAAAAAATATGTAGTAAAATATTTTCGTTATATTGATGATTTGATTTTTATATGTAAAGGGGGAAGACTGGAAGTAGATGACTTTAAGGAGAATTTACAGAAAAATCAATTTGACTTAAAATTTGATGGTTTTCAGTTAGGTGATAGAGTTAATTTCTTGGATTTAACTTTGGAAGGGAAAAGCAATAGTAAAATTGTTACTAAAATATATCGGAAATTTGAAAATGATTTACATTTCCTTGATGGACATAGTTATCATCCATCACATCTTATTAAATCTTTACCATATGGTGAATTTACAAGGGTGATGAGATTATGTAATAATAGTAGGGATGTAGAAATAGAATTAGAAAAAACTTTCCAGTTGTTTATTAATAGAGGTTATGAAATAGAAGAAGTTAAACTGTCCTTACAGAAAGCTAGACAAAAGAAAAATGGGACAAGAAATCAACATCAGTGTTTTAAAGGTAATTCAAAGAAACCACAAAAAATATATATGGTCTTAATGTATGACTTAATAGCAGAACAAGTGAAACAGGCCATACAAATGTATTGGCCTTCCTTATTTAAATATAAGGATTTATTAGGAATAGTTCCTGAAAATATAATATTTTCATATAAAAGAGGTAGGAATTTAAAGGACATGTTAGTACATGCTAGATATCATAGACCAAATATTAATTTAAAAATAAAGACAAAAATGGAATTATTGGGAACATATCAATGCGGAAAATGTATTTCTTGTAAATATGTTAGTAAAACATTTGAATGTATTAATGGAAAACTTTTTAAACCTAATGGAAGGTTTTATTGTAACACAGAAGCGGTGGTATATGCACTAAAATGTCCATGTGGACTTTTTTACATTGGGGAAAGTAAGCGTGCTTTTAAGGTTAGACTTCAAGAACATATAAGGGACATAAAAAATGAAAAGAAAGAAAGTCCCCTTGCAATGCACCTTAAAAAATACCACAATAGTGAACCAGAGGGTTTGTTAGCAACTGTTTTAGAACATATAGTTATGGGAAGTAATAATGATGAAGTGGTTAAACAGAAACTTTTGTATAAAGAAACTGTTTTTATATTAAAATATGGAATAATGACACCTAGTGGTATAAATATAGATTGCAATTGGAAAGTATTTTTATAGTTCATAGATAGTTCATAGATTAGTACTAGGCTAACTACCCTTGTGGGCCCTTTCAAGCCTAGCCAATTACCTCATGTGAGAATCAAACCCTGCACCTTGTGTCTGTAAGGTAAGCACTTTAACCATTATGACATCCTCCTGATACATTAATTAATTGTTTAATTAATAATTGTTTGAGTGTTTGTGAATGATATAAATATTTGGAAAAATGTATTTTAATTTATTCTCCTTGAAGGTGTGAGCCGAGGCGCTAGGGACTTGTGAATAAACCAGTGTTGGATCTTTCCTTTGGTCGTTTTATTTGGATTTGTCTTCAATTTTTTTATTTTTGTTGCTGATATATAATTTATATTAACCTGATTGTATTAATCAGGAGGGTGAATCAAAGAATGCATACATGTATGCTTGCTCACGGGATGCAGGAGATCAAAATAGGGGATGAGACCAGTCACCAATGGAGTCCCCCAGGGTTCACTGCGGACACGTTTTCTGATTGCCATACACATCTCAACAGTAGAAGGAAATACCAAAGGGCTTAGGCCAACTAAGTTTGAGATAACTGCAAGTTAGGGGCAGTTACTGAATCCTCAAATGACTTAGCCATCATGCAGGAAGGTTTGTCCCAAATAATAACTGGTGCCAGATTCAGAATCATGAACTGAAATTAAACTCCAAGAAATACATTATCCTATCCTTTGGGAAGTCATCTACTCCAGGAAACTGCCAAATTGACAAAGCCCCCTGAGAACTGACCCAGTTGTTTGGCATTTGGGAACTTGTGTGGACAGTGACCTAACTTTTGACCAACATGTTCCCAGAGACATAAGAAAGTCTTTCTATACTGCACTGCTTATAAACAAATTGATTTTGACTAGATCTACAGATGTTATTGTCCCCCTTTATAAAGCCGCCATTAGGTCAATAATGCCCACTTTGGCATGTATCTGTCCAGACCCATGCCACAACTGGAATACCCAAATAGATACCGTACTAAAAGCTTACAAGTCCTAAACAACAGATCTTGCATGGACCACCTCAAAAATATATCACTATACTAAATATCCTACATAGTGCTTAGAGATGACATGTCTGGCATACAATGCATCCTCTGACCTAATACAGAAGAACCTACTGAACATTACCAGCAAATCAAATGGCATCAGAAATACTCAGTCCCGGTATCTAAACTGAATATTGTGGAGAAATGGATATATATCACAGAGGCTACCACTGTTCCAGAACAGATTATCCAGTCAAGTAAAACAAAGCTCATCCTTGTCCATATTCAAATGCAACTTGGATCTAAGGATGGGTAATAGAAAATGTACTCCAGGATTGCCTCTCATGACACCAATGGATAAAGGCAGTTCCTAAATGCTGCATCCCTTACATGTGCCCCCTCAAATTATCTATAGTATGATCACATTTATTCTCACTAGGGCTAATCTACACTTATCAGCCATGGGATAGGTAAGACCAATTGGGAAATGTTAATTTAAGCACCGAAAAGAAATTGGCAAAGCTTAAAATGTCCTCCAAGTGAACCTATGTTGTGGCAGTAAATAGTTTTAAAAAATTGCCCTTTTTAGATCACTAAGTGCTCCTCTCACCCTCCAACCCCCAAGTCTTTGACAGCTTCCGGTGCCTCTGTTTATGTGGTATATATAAAGAGCTTCTCTGTCATCTAGGCAGACCTTATTTGTGGACCCTTTCTGGTTACTAGCCTAGTTGCCTATTGAATAATGATATGGTTTGCTGGCATGGTCTCCCAGATGGATATCCATGGGGCACTGCAGCCTGTACTCTGGTGACTTCCAGGTATTTCAGAAATATTTTGTTCTGCAATTATTCTATGTTTAAACTCATCTTCAATAAAATGATACATTTAAAAGTGAAAGGATGATTATTTGTTTTTATTGCAATTTTGTACTCTTGTCTGTTTTTTGTGTAGTTTATTGTAAGACTATGCATATTACTGTTGGTTAAATTAGGTGAATGGGACTGTGCAGCCATTAGGTGTTAGACTAGTTTTAAATAACATTTGTTGGAGGTCTGGTTTATATTTAATTAGCTTTAGGTTATTTTAGTGGTGACTTTATATATATATATAATGTATTGTCTGAGTTCTATTGTTTTTATTTGGCATGGCACTGTATTTCTTTTAAGTGCATAATGTATTACTCTTATGGGCTGTGGTAACAAATTAAATATGATAGCTGCTCCGGTGGTGAAGAGAGATAAGGCCATGCCTATGGCCCAGGTTACCTGGGATCAATAAGTGGCTCAGGAGACTGATGGAGCAACAGAAAAGGAGGGGTATTACCATCCTGTGAAACCCCCCAGCTGATGGAATGACAGCACTGACCCCCTAGAATGCCATTAAGATCCAGGTTGGCCCCAGCAAACATTGGTAATAGTCTTGTGGTGAGTTAGAGCAACCAGTAGACCCACTGATGGGCGCAGGGCACTGAGATGGCTGTCCAGATGAGGAACACAAAAAAAAATGAATGAAAGATGCTGACATGTTTCAGTGATCAAGACAAGATGGTGAAAATGTTTGACACTCATGTCAATATAGTGTTATATTTTATCAGCACTCCTACTCAGGCATTAGGGTTTATCACAGATGAGATAGATGACAAGGTAATGTTTTGAATCCTGTTTAGGATCAATAAGACTGCCTGTACTATCTGTGTCAGTGGTTTTATACAAAAATTTCATCACAGTCTATTAAATAATAGGAAAAAAAATACTCGATCCTTTACATAAATGAATAAAAATGATCCCTTTTATACATACTATAAGTACTAGAAATTAATTTTGATAACTGCCTTTATTTCTTACAAGAAATTATTCTTTAATGGAACACTCTGCCCAGAAAATGAAAAATAAAACATAAATTTTTTTCTAACACATTGATCATCTATATAGTATTAAGGTCATAGCATTACTTTAAGGGCTCCATTTCCAAAATAGCTTTTCTCATTGTACGTCTGCCCTGATTCTGAAAGACTTGCTCTCAGTGCAAGTGACTTATAGGTTCATAGGTTCATAGGTTGGTACTAGGCTATCGGCCCTAAGGCCTATGCAAGCCTATCCATAACAATTCCCTGAAAACTTTTTCCCACAATATTTACTTCTCTGGGCCCCTGTCTAGCAGGGTGACTGACATGATCCCCGGGGTGAATTTCCTATCTCCCATCCAATCATCAAGGTTCCTTTTGAAGAGGGCCAATGAGGTGCTCTACTTGACATGTATGGGCAGTCTATTCCAGAGTATGGGGAGTCTCTGGGTCAGGAACCTATCCATCCAGCATGTTTTGTTTAATGTGATGATAAGTTTTAGATCCCTGGAGTGTGTGGCTCTGAGTGATTGGGATTTCTTTAAGTGGAGCATGTCCAACAGCTCAGGGTTTGACATGGCCTTGTATGTTAAGCAGAGATCGCCTCTGAGTAGACGATATGCCACAGAGTATAGCTGGAGTTTTTTTAGACGGTCAGCATATGGCATCTGCTTTAAGCCTGTGATTCTTTTAGTGAGGTATTTCTGTGGCCTTTCCAGCTGTTGCAGATGTCTTGTGAGGTACATACCAAATAGGGCATTATACTCTATAATGGGTCTAATGAGGGATGAGTACAGTGGGACAATGACCTCCTTTTTTCTGGATGAAAAGCCCTTAGTGATGAGGTGTGCCACGTAGAAGGATTTCCTGACTGTTGTGGCAATGTGGTTATCAAAAGTGAGACCACTGTCCACTTGTGTCCCTAAGTCTCTCATCCCACTTTCAGTGTTTAGTGTCCTGTCACCTATGTGGTAGTTCATGGGTACATGTTTTTTTCCAAAGGGGATGACTATACATTTCTTGGCATTAAGCATGAGCCCATGGCTCTGGCACCAGTCATCTGTTTCCGTAAGGACCTTTTGTAGAATATCCACATCATTTGGGGATTCAATAATGGCTCCCAGTTTGCAGTCATCTTCAAACTTTGTTAGCCAGAGTCCCTTAATGTTGGCCTGTACTTCAGAGAAGTAGATGCCAAACAAGAGTGGTCCCAGAACTGAACCCTGAGGTACTCCACTTGTCACTTGTCTGGAGCTGGATTTGGAGTCGGCTACTTTTACAGTCTGGGTTCTGTCAGTAAGCCAGTTGGCAACCCATCGAGTGACGTAGGGATTTATGCCCGGCTTAGTAAGTTTATCTATGATTCCAGAGTGGGGGATGGTGTCGAAGGCCTTGGCGAGGCCCAGATAGGCTGTGTGGACCTCCTTACCCTCGCCCACAGCTCTGGAGACCGATTCGAAGAAGTCAATCAGATTCAGGAGACAAGATCGGCCCTTAACAAACCCAAACTGGATGGGTTCCAGTGTCTGGAGGTTGTCAATGTCTTTGTTTATAAGTTCCATGATAATGCATTCCATACCCTTGCAGATCAGGCTTGTCAAACTGATGGGACGGTAGTTCCCGGGATCCAAGGTGAATCCTCCCTTGTGGAGCGAGATAACTGTAGCTGTATGCCACTCAGTGGGCACGAAGCCTGAGGTGAGGCTATGATTAAACATGACACTTAGGTGGGGTGCCAGTTCATTTTGTACTTCATGTAGTACACAGCCTGGGATGTCATCTGGTCCCATGGATGCTGTATTCTTAGCTTTGGAGAGTGCTGTTTCTACCTGTGTGGCTGTGATTATCGGAATTTGGCAATCTTTTGGTATTGAGATGGGCCCTTTAGGGGGTGAGAGGGGAGTGAAGTTGGCACTAAATCGATCTGCCAGGATATTGGCAATATCCTTGGGAAAAGTATATTTAATGCCATTCTGTTGTAGTTCAGAGAAGATCTGAGCATTGCCATTTAGATTCTTGACATAACTATAGAATGCCTTGTGGTTGTCTTTGGAATCTTTGGCAATTTTATTTTTGTAACTAGCTTTTGAGGATTTTTTGAGGGATCTCAGCTTCTTACTGAGGATGGTGAGGGAGTTTTTTGCATCCTGGGATTTTCCTCTTTTCTGCAACAGTTTCTTCCTTCTGTTGTATAGTTTATTTATAGCAGGGGACCACCAGATTGGCTTCCTTTTTTTGGAGAAGAGCATCTTGGTTCTATTTGGGATGGCATGATTCATGCTCAAGTGGATGTGCTCATACAGTGACTTAGTGTAGGATTCTGCAGTCGAACTTCCAGATCCTGTCTGCGTGGGTGTTGTGAAGTTTGTCACTTCTGACTTCAGTAGCATGAAGTTGGATTTGGAGAAGTTTTTTAAGAAGGTTTCCTTACCAGGGGGTGGGGGTGGGATGTGGATGTCAAGGGTGATTTGCTTATGGTCAGACCTGACCAATGAGGGGGTGACCACTGGTGTGGAGCATCTATCTCCCATGTTGGTAATGACCAGGTCTAGGATATTGGAGCCCCTGGTGGGACAATGGATTAGTTGATCCAGGGCGTTGGAATTTATGAATTCCAAGAACCGTTGGGAAAAGGAGTTGGTACCCGAGTAGTTTTCCCAATTAATGGCAGGGTAGTTGAAATCACCTAGTATTAGGGTGTTTGGTTGTATCTTAATATTTTCCAGTACATTTAGGAAGGTGTAGTGAGAATCTTGGGGTATGGTGGGGGATCTGTAGCAAGCTGCAATTTGGATTGCAGTCTTACCTAGTGCTAGTTGCACCTGGAGAATTTCAGATGCATTGTGTTGGGCAACTAGCCTGGAGGTGTGAATATCCTTGGTGAATATGAACACTCCTCCACCTTACTTCAGTCTAAGGTCTATAAACAGGTTTTACGATTCCATAAGTGAAGATGAAATTGTCTGAAAGATTGAAGAGTTCCTTGGATGTTCATTGATCTTGTCATAATCCAGGTGTTAAAATCACCTAAGGCAAGCCATTCAGAGGGCCTTGACAATGAAATCATTAAAATGCTGCAGAAATGCTTCAAAGCAGCCAGACAGATGATACATTTGAAGAATTTTGCAGCTTTTTGCTGGCTCTGTCTATAGACACTGGAACTGTTGGACTGCTCACAGGAGGTGCCTTTATTTCTACAACAAACATCACCACCTCTTGCTGACTCAAGCGCCTCCCTTTCCCATAGCACTCTGCTCTATTCTGAGTCTCCAGATTTAATTGCCACTATTGACAGCTTCAATGACATGGGCCATTTGAGAGTTTTATTTACCTATTTGATGAAAGCTAAGCAATTTAGGGTGGCCACAGTGGTGCAGCGATTAGCGTTGCCACCTTCCAGCAAGAGGTTCTCTGGTTTGATCCTCGGCTGAGGTGCCTTCTGTGTGGAGTCTGCATGTCCTCCCTGTGGTCACATGGGTTTCCTCCAGGTGCTCTGGTTTCATCCCAAAGACATGCTGTAGGTGGATTGGATACTCTAAATTGGCCCGAGGCATAAGTGCGTGTGTGTGCCTCCTGTGGAAGGTTGGGCACTGGGCTGGCAACTTGACACTGTAAAACTCCACTGCCAATCATGAGCAGACAGGTGATCCACTGTGGTGACCTCTAACCAGGAAAAAACTGAAAGAAGAAGTTTAAGAGAAAGTCTTTTGGAATCAGACTGTACATGTTTTGTATTGTTTAGTAACTTGTTATAACTCAGAAATGAAATAATGCATACAGAAGTTTTTTTTTTTCATCATTTTGTCTGTCATTTTTGGGCACTGCATTTTAGTATTAGTAAGTCAAGTCCTTTGATGTAACATATTTTCTTATGATGACAATCCCATTAGTCAGTGATTTGTAGGGCTGTGAGTATTTCTTTTTTACTGAATTTCTTCAGTTTCTTATATCTGCAAGTTGCTAAAAAGCCTTTAATGTGCAATTGTGCCTTACTCCAGGCAAAGTACTTCTAGGTATTCAAGCTTCAGTTCTGGCATAGTTACATATCAAACCCCACCCACGTGTGAGGAACATTCAGGAAAAGTCCCTCTGAATTGGAAAGTTCCAACTTTTTAATGAATGATAAAATAATAAAAAATGATGAAAGTACAAGTGCTTTCGTCTCTTGCCAGGAGACTTCTTCAGATACAATTTATTCACAGTTTGCTCAAGCTTAAATACTTAAATATTTGAGAATACTGGACAGAAAAATAATTTATGTATAATATCTATTTTTAAAAGCTTATAAAAAGAATCTCCGTAAACATGTGTTTTTTAAATACAACAAACATTTTTTTTATTTTTTTATATATATGAAAAAGTGTTTTCTAGTGTTTTAAAACATAGTATGAATTGTTTGGATGATGTGCCATGCATTTGATGAAGGCTTTGGGTAAGAGTGTCTTTAACTAAACAAACTAGCATTTAGGCCAATTGAATAATTAAGGATGTTAACTGAATATGTAAAGGGTATTTAAGCTTGAACAAACTGTGAGTAAATTGTATCGGAAGAAGTCTCCTGGCAGGAGATGAAAGCACTTGTACTTTCATAGTTTTTTATTATTTTATCATTCATTAAAAAGTTGGAACTTTTCATTCCAGAGGGATATTCCTGTTTTTTGGATTGTTTGGAGTATTACAAATTGGATTTCCACAATTGTTTTAACTGTTTATTTTATTGGTTGGTTGAACATTCAGGAAAAGCTCGGCGTTGACACTCAATATATCTGATAAAGTAAATTTAAGCACATTCTACAATTCTATAATTTGATGCTTTGCATTTATGTTGATAACAACAACACTCCATTGACCAAACATAAAAATACTTGCAAGCTTGGTTATTTACTGTTGTAGTAAAAGCTAATCCCTGCTCTTCATGTAAAGGTTTCTCCAGCAACTTACACTTAGGAGAGGAGTTTTACTTCAGCTGCTGCATCTCTCATAACAGTTTACTGACCTGATTAAGACACATCATCTTTAGTGCTGAGAAACAATGAAAACTAAAGAGTGAGTATACTGTTTACTAGGTCAAGCAGGCCAAGAAAGTGTTCTTTCTGAAACAATGTGTCTTTTGAACAGAAAAAAACAGAAGGTGGGACATTCATTATATATGGCAGAAAAATGGAAATGAAGGAAATGAAAGACATTGAGCATTAAGTGACTTGTAGTTCATATTATGTTAAGAAAAAATATCTTTGTGTTGAGGCTACCGCAATGGAAGGTAACATCCTTTAAATACAACTTTCTTTTGAATTTATATACATCTATGCTGTTAACAAATTTTAGAGGACTAAACTCTGCTAAACTAGTTTTGTGCAAATTATTCAGTAACTGATCTTATATCTGGTTAACTGTATGTGCATAACAGTCTTTGGCTGATTGCTCAACTAATATCTTACAGCTCATATTAGAATGAATGAAGCAAATTCATCTTTTTTAGCATTATACAAAAGTAAGGTGCATCTTTTCAGTACTTATGTTACAGTGTTGCAATGTCTTTAAAGACTGCATGACCTCATACAAGGACACTAACAGACAGTCTCCATGGGGAATTTAATAAAGCCTACACAGACTTTTTTGTAAGTAGGCATAGTGGCACACTGCTTACATGAAAGTAAGCAGGTGTACAACCCAGTAAACAGAGCTGAGGGGTGTGTATGAGTGCGCCAACATAGAAGTGTCTGTGGCATGCAAATCACCTCAAAAGCAGATGAATTGCATGCAGATGAGGGTAGTAGAGTGATCCAGCAAGCAGATAGGCAGTCCTGCAAACCTTTGAAATTGGTGTTCAAAATGTACACAGAAAAATTCCATGTACAGGATGTTAAACAGACAGCAGGGGCTGTAAAAGTGCAGTTAGAAGGACAAAAATAGCATAGCAGACACAGATATTTGCAAAACTATCCACTGTGTGTCCAAAACCTAATGGAAAAAATAATTTAAATTATTTTTTTTAATAATCAGGTTATGTTTGCACGGTGTGCCGCAGTGCGTAAACTTTCTGTTATGAAAAATAAAACATTTAAAAAGTGTAAAAAACAAAATTAATAGTATGTGACAGTAATGCATTATAGGACCCTGCATGATGAATGTACAATGGTAGACTGCTGTGGTTGCTAACAAGACAGGGCCTGGAATCATGAAGTATCCAGGCTGTGTGTATGGATCTCTATGCAAATGAGATGGGTTTACTGAATAGCACAAATGGATATCCGTGTCTGCAGCTCCCATCCGTGTAGGCAGAGAACCATGTTGATGTTCACAGAAGAGGTAGCTGACATCAAAGGGGGGGTTGTGTCTGAGGACTTGTAAGCTCATTACGTTTGCCTTTTTGCAAGGCGAGCTGCTGTGCTCAGCAGGGGGGGGGTGTAGACTGGCTGCTAAGCTTGGTTTACCTTTGGGTAATGTGTTTCAGTGTGTTTGAGCATGTTTGCATGGCCCGCTGTCATCCTGACAGTGACCTTTCATGTGGGCGTGTACACTGAGTGCTAGGCACTGTTTACCGTCATGGCACATGTTTTCATGGCATGTCGCAGTGCTCAGGAAGGAAGGCCGTTAAAAAAAAATTGCCTGAGAATGGCAATGATGTCTTAATTCCTGATGACCCCTGTTCCACTTAAACTAGGGCCATTAATAGTCCTTAATGATCTACCTGGCAGGTGGAATGCATCATAAGCAGTCAATCACAAAGACTGCACCTACAGCAGAGCACTATAAAGGTTTCAGAAACCCTACAATATGATTTCATTCTCATACTCTGCACCATTGGAGTACAGACTTGGGACTTTTAACTGAAGAAATGCTAGGGGCTGCTACAGGTCTCCTATGTGTGCATGTGTTAGATGCTGTGGTCACTGCTGCTGCTGCTGCTGCTGACAATAGGCCTAGACTGAGAAAGCGAAGAGTGTTCAGGCCCAGTGTAACCTTCCAGGGGCTACATGAGCTGGAGATTGTAAAGCACTACAGGGTGTACAGAGACATACTACAAGAACTCATGGAGCTCTGTCAACCTCAACTAAGACCCAGAGCCAACAGAGAGGAGCCCATCCCAGTAGAAACAAATTTATATGTAGCTTTTAGGATACTAGTTACAGGTACATTCCAAAGACCAACTGGGGACATGTTGGGGGTCTCACAGGCATCAGCATCCAGGGTACTCCACCAGTTCCTGGATGCCATGCTACCACATGCCAGTGAGCACATTTATTTTCCCCACACCCCTGAGGCAAGGGCCAGCAGTATGCAACACTTCTACCATATAGCACACTACCTGACTGACTACCTGACTGGGTGTCATAGATTGCACTCATGTACACATCAAAGCACCACCCGGTGAGGAGGGTAGAATCTACATCAACCACAAGGGGTACCACTCCATCAGCTGCCAGGTTGTATGCAATGCCCATGGCATAATCATGAATGTGTGTGCTGGCAACCCTCACAGCTATCATGACTCCCATATATGGCATGCATTACAGCTGTACCAGATGTTTGCTAGGGGAGACATCCCAGAAGGCCATTTACTGGGTGATGCTGGCTATGCGCTGGAACTGTGGATGATGACACCTATCAGAAATTCACACCCACCCACTGAAGAATGCTATAATGAGGCACACAGACAAGCTAGGAGTATCATAGAGCATGTGTTTGGGCTACTGAAGTCATGGTTCCGGTGCCTCGATATATCTGGTGGAGCCCTGCAGTACTCTCCAGCCACATGTGCAGAGATGCTCAAGTACGTGCCATGTAACACAATATAATCCTGTAGAAACAGCTGCAGCAGGATCAGCAAAGGGAAGGGATAAACAGCCCCCCCACCAGTGCCTAGGTCCCCACAGCTACACCCACAGGGGGACTTGGAGAATGAACCTCTTGACATTGTCCCTGTAGGCAGATGTAGGCATGCACAATATGCCCTGGCCTTGGTCAAGAGACAACACATAGCAGAAGCACTGACAACCTAGGGCCCTAGAGACTGACACCTTACTCTGACTCACATACATATACTAAAAATTATGCCAGCCAGCCCACACAACCTGTACCTCACCATATATTGGCTGTGTACTACATATATCAGACAGAGTCAGCCTCAAACAACAGGTCTGTCAACTGCTGCATTTGCAAGGTAAGTCACTCTCCTATACACAACTTGTACAGAGTACTAGACTAGCATATGTATGGAACTGCCGCATGTATGCAAGAGAATATGCTGGGCTACTGGGCACTTGCAGAGATCTATAGTGGGCTACTGGGCTACTTGCAAAGATCTAACAGCCACTTGGGACAACAGGTACTCTGTCCAATAGTATGTGCCCCATAATATTCACTAGGCCACATAGCTGGAAATTCCACAGTATTCAAAGGAGATGCTAAACAGTGGGGTCACAGGACAGTCTCACAACTGTCTATGCCAGAAGAGCATGGGCTAGTCGTCCCCCACCCCCAACACATCAATGTTCCCATACAACTGCTGTAACAGTACGTCTGCAATGATATATCAGCAGACCAGACAATTCCAGGGCCATGACATAGAACCTGGCCACACATTGTATTTCCTACATAATGCAGGGGTGACAATGTCTGTCTGTATGTTGTTGATAGTGTGAGGAATGATGCTTGTCTGTCTGGCAGCTGGTGTGGCTCACTGGGCTAGGGACATTAGTATGGGTAAAGGTGTTGGCAGTTCGAATCTGGCAGCATCTACATTTTTTTGCATGTGAAGACTCATATGGTGGTATTCTCACAGACTGTTATAACCCCTCAATCTGTTACTGTAAGAAAGCTGGACAAAGCCAGAGTGAATTGGGGGACAAAGGGCCAAACCTAAAGATATACAGTATACATGCTCTGAGTAACCTAGAAGGTGGCTGGTATAACAGCAGGCTGCAACAGGTTAGATTAGCTGTAGGATGTAAAGGCCATCACTTAAATGTGTCAGTAGTTATAACAATTCAGTGACTGGATTTTACAGTATATTACTGGAAAACCACAAATGTATGTGGAACAGAGCAGACAAATAGTGCAAAATGCTGGACATTCTGCAAAAATATGTACAGGGAGAGGTATTCAGACTGTCACCCTGTCTGTGGTGTTACGTCATGTACCCCAGTCACTTCATACCTTTCAACTTCTTAGAGAAAGAAATCTGTCCAAAGCCATGAATAAAAGTGGGACAAAGGCCCACAAATAGAGACAAGTTATAAATATTACTTTTACAAACGTAGAAATTTGATAGAATAACAGGTCTTGCATTAGCATGAATCTCCGGAGGGGTATGGAGTCTGAAACTCAAATGACTGTCATTATTTCTTAACTTCAATCTTTAATGATTTGCCACTAATTTGCCAGAAAAACACAATGTTATGTAAAATGGACCAAAAATATGAGGCAAAAATCTGGACGTTCTGTTAAATTCTGTACAATTGACAGGCATGAGTCATATATTAAGTTCAGCAAACAGCTGGGGAATGCCTTGGACAACATCAGGGAGGTGCTGCACTGTGGAAACAAGTGCAGCAGCCAATGGTCTGCAGCACACAAAATTCCAGACTGGAGTATAGGTAGCTCTGGCCTGGAGTCACTTTGTAAGTACTGACAGTCACACTGGGCATGCTCCTACACTTAGCTAACTTGAGCCCAAGTCTGTTGCCTCTTCTGCCGAAAGACCTGCTATGTGGAAATATGTCTGCACATACAAACAGCTACATATACATATCTGTCTCTCCCTATGCCCCTCACACATGACTAGCGTATCTATCAGTATATGGCATACACACACACACACACACACACACACACACACACACACATATATATATATATATATATATATATATGTGTGTGTGTGTGTGTGTGTATGTGTGTGCGGGGGGATGTACAAATGTCCACATGTACCCTCAGAATGCTGGGGTTATCTGCAGGCCACACATGCTGTCTAACACAAGGCCACTTTGCGTACTCCACAAGTACTGTGCCTGCATCCCCGTATACAGCAGACCTAACCTGTGGAGCATGCAGTAAGTACTGTGAGCTATAGTGTGTAAAAGAAGATAGGTAGGGGTTCTAATCTCATATTAGCCAAGTGTGTGTGTGTGTGTGTGTGTGTGTGTGTGTGTGTGTGTGTGTGTGTGTGTGTGTGTGTGTGTGCATATCCCCATGCAGCACTATGGACATGCTCATCTGGCCTATCTTGTACAATGCCGCAAATACTAAAAACCAGCCTCCAAGGTAAAACAAAATAAACAAAACTGTAAAATTTACCTCAAAATGAAGTACCACCAGGAGTCCTGTAGAAAAATACTTTAATCACCACAGGTCAAAAGCGCTTAACCTGTAGTGGTTAAAGTCCTTTTCTATGTGACAACTGGTGGTACTTCATTTTTTTGGTGATTTTTACAGCTATCTTGTACAATGGTTATGCATTTTATGGCCCTGTGACTAGCAGCTGGCCTCAACATTGTCCTCCTTTACAAGGCCTGCTGATGTCATCCACCTTAAGAGCGCTGGCTGACAATGTAACATCAAATAAACACTGTGGCACATATGATAAGTACTACAAGCTGTAAGATGTACTACTAGAGAGGTAGGGGTTCTAATCTCACATCATCCACTCTGTGTGTGTGTGTGTGTGTGTGTGTGTGTGTGTGTGTGTGTGTGTGTAAAGATATCCCATTGCAGGAGTGCAAACATGCCCCTCTAGCCTATCTCTTTCCAATGGTTATGCATTTTATGGCCCTGTGACTAGCCGGCTGACCTCAACATTGGCCTCCTTTACAAGACCTGCTGATGTCATCCACCTTAAGAGTGCTGGCTGACTGTGTAATATCAAATAAACACTGTAGCACATGTGTTAAGTACTGCAAGCTATAGTGTGTACTACTAGATAGGTAGGGGCTCTAATCTCAGATCATTTCACTTGTGTGTGTGTGTGTGTGTGTAAACCTATCCCCTTGCAGCACTACAGACATGCCTGGCCTATCTCTGTGCAATGGTTATGCATTTTACAGCCCAGTGACTAGCTGCTTGCCTTAAATTGCCCTGGAATTTTTTCTGGACCAGGTCATTAATCCATTTGGCAAATCAGGTAAACCATGTCAAGTGTTTAATTCTGCAGAAGTTAACAACAAGCACAGTTTACTGTTAAGACTGTTAAAGAGATACCGCTCACTAGATCTTGAGAATTGTTATTTCCAGCATTGCATTGAGTTAAACATTGTCCCTAAGGCACTCAGATTTTTCAAATGCCCTAATGGCGTAACAGTTAACCAACCTTTTTTTAAATCTTTGGTAACTTTTTTCAATGATGCTGGTGTCAATTTTTTGAAATTGCTCATCGATAACAATTTTATCAAAATGAGTGATTTAAAGGAAGAAATAGTGCTTGTTGAATCTGATTTAAAACATTTGTTACATCAAGTTGACACTGTGGAATTTTTTAACGCTGTGTATGAGGAAATTGAACAGCATTCAGCTGAAGTTACCAGTCGTAAGCATTTGAAACTAGCACGCGATGTTTCATCTTATGAAAACAACAATGCTTACACTAATTTTGCTAACAAGGGGAATGTACCTTTTAACAAAGGGAGCAATTCCTATGGGCATTCTACTAGAAATTGGGGTAAGAGGACTTACAATGCAGTTGTTTCCGGTACTGACCACTCAGGTCAACCAACTATTGACAATCAGACTGGCAAACAAGTTACAGCCAAGGCTGTCACCGTGTTGGTTGACGGCAACAACAGTGAGAGTTCTTTGGTTGTTGGTAATGTTGTGGGTGAAGTCCCTGTTAACACTAATCACACCATTACTGAAGGCACTGCTGATAATTTGGACACTGATAATTCGGTGAAAGTCAAAGCCATGGCAGGTGCTATTCCCTCTTCTACAACTTGTTCATCGTCTTCTTCTTTTTTCAACAAGAAGTTATCTTGCAGCAACAACAGGAAAACTGTTTTAACCAGAAGTCGGACTTTTCTGGGATCAAACTCATCGGGGGACGAGACTTAGATAGGTTGTTGGATAATTTTAGTGTTATCAACTTAACTGACCATTGTTTTTCTGAAAATGAACTAAGTGTTTTAAAATATGGACTGAATTTTGTACCCAGTTCTAGGGCTAATTTCAGTAAAACCATAATAGACATAAAAAAATTCACAAGGAAATTAAATTTATTTTATTTGATGAACACCTTTTCAGATGATAGAAAGGCCCTAATAAAACCATCTAGTTATACCCCAAATTTACACCATACCATCAGGGTGTTTGAGGGACAATGTATTCAAGATGTCACTCAAGTATTGCGAACCAAGTGTCACATCTCAAGTAATTTAAATTATGATGAGAAGGTGGCATTTAACAATCTTAAATCCCTCAGCAAACATTTTAGGTTTATGAAAAGCGACAAGGGGGGTAACATTGTTATAATGAAGCAGGGTGTTTACAACAACAAAATGATGGATATTTTGAGTAATTCAGACAAGTATGAAGAAATTAGTTATTTTGAAATACTGCGTAGACAACGCTTTATTCATTCTGACTTATATGGGCTCCTCATGACTGGTGATATCACCTTTGAAGTGTATGATTTTTGTACAGTGCAAGAACCTCGTATAGGAGTTATTTTTGGTATACCCAAAACACACAAGTGTTTAACTAATCCTCCCCTCAGACCTATTGTTTCTTCACCACACTCAATCACTGAGGGTATTTCACTTGTTATTGATGCAGTATTGGGGCCCATCCTTACTAATGAAACTTCTTTTATTAAAGACTCATGGCATTTTCTGAACAAATTTGGGTTATTCTTACAAGGTGGGAATTTTGATCCTCTTAGACACATCATTTTCACCATTGATGTGGTATCCTTATATACTTGCATCCCCCATGACAAAGGTGTTGAGGCTGTGTGTAGTTTGTTACTTAAAAAGAACACAGGGTTAACCAATAATGCTATTTCTACTGTTGGTCACCTTTTGGAAATCATTTTGGAAAATAATTTTTTTCTGTTTAGACAAACTTACTACAAACAAAAGAGGGGTGTGGCCATGGGGTCCCCTGCAGCACCAGCATATGCTAATCTTGTTATGGCCTGGTGGGAGTTTGAGTTTATACCATTTTTAACCAGAAAATACAATATTACTTTTTTTTGTCGTTTTGTTGACGATTTATTTTTTGTTATTGAGGGGGATTCTTGCACTGTTGACACTTTTATCTCAGAAATCAACTTGCTTTCTGATTATTTAAAGTTTACCAAGAGCTGTGTTGGTCTGAGAGTTAACTTTCTTGACGTTTTGTTATATTAGGACGAAATTGATGTTAGATTCCACAGTCAAATTTTTGGTGTTGGATCCTTGTCTCCTGCTTGTCGGTCTTTGCTTTGTTTTTTATTAGATCCAGGGTTTCACCAGTCTGTTGAATGCAGTCACAGATGTCAGATTGTGCTGCATTCATAACCCTAAGCATCCTTATGGTGTCACGTTCTTAATATGCCTGTGCCTCCATGATGACCCAAAACATGCAGCGAGTGACCCGTGATGTGACACCTGCAACAAGTGGTGGATGGGCAGCAGTCTTTCTTCAAGCACCCCTGTCAATCTGCCTGTGTGGAACCTCTCCAGCTCTCTGCTTATGGCCAGTGTCTACCCTCACTGACACCATAGTTGTCACACTATCACGTGCAATGTCACCACCCTCTTACTGTCCAATATCTGTGGCCTCTGGGGACTGGGTATGTGCGAGGATACTGACTGTGTGCTGGTACAATGGGGCAGAAGAGGGGATGTCAACCACTGGGACAGATTCAGCCCCTGAGAAGCCCTCCTGTGCCTCACTATGACCACCATTATCATCAGAGTCTGATGAGACTTTGACATCAGGTTGTGAGGGGGACAGACACCAACCCCCCCATTCACCTGTGAGAACCAAGACAAAAGCAGTACATTACTACCTGCACTATTATGTATGGTAATCCACACAAACTCATACAGATGAGGATCCACAACTGCATTACACATGCCACATGTTCTCATCTCTGATCCCACGCACAATAGACAAACTTACAACAGCATACACAAACTAGTTAGGCCCTTTATAACATGCAGTTCAGCTATATCCAGTTAATGTTTCCAGTACAATACACCTGTGAGGTATGCAATATGGCAGTGTATATGATAGAACTACTCATAAAACCCAATACACCTATCTTGAGAATGATATGCCAGGACTAGTATCACTGCCTCAGGTATGTACCATCTCCCTATTGTGTTTGAACAGGCATATTGGAGTAATTACCTCATGTATAGCAGGCTGCGTAGTCACTCATGACTATAAGTGCAAACATGCTAATGTTTCTACAAACACACAACTGTGATTGCCCAGTCTATGCACTGTAGTTAACTGTTCCAGAATGGAACATACAAATATTCTACTCTGGCTAAGCACAACAGTTGTACATAGGGCAAAATGGCAGCCCTTAACTTTCTTAGGGTATATATGATCCATAAAACAACAGTATCATACTTAGCAGGTACAGGACCATGGACTTCGGCCACACCTGAAGGACCTATGAAAAAGTGAGGGAAATGTATTCTCAGCACCACCAAATGTTGCAGCACTACAAGGTAATATGTGCATATATCCACATGTACAGTAGCTACTGTGATAATGGCTATATTGCTGATATTCTGAGTATGTGTGCACAACTGTGCATAAAACCCAACCTCCCCAATGCAGATAGACCTGACACCCATGTACAGGTATGTACAGCCTGCCACAGTGACTGATACAGTATTACACTAGTGAACACAGTAAGCTTGGCTAGACGCTCCTCTTCTGTGGACAATGTGGCACCAACCTCCAGGATGTATGGTATGATGGATGCCTGGGAAATGTTGGCTGATCCTAGGTTCACTATGAATTCCTCTATGACCAAGAGTGTTTTTTCCATAGCAGGCCCTCCACCGCTGACAGCACAATCCCTGGCAACAGCAGCTCCCCTTTGCCATGCAACATTCACCATATCTGTGGCCTGGTGTTAGACCTGCTCATAGGTACTGTCCAGTTGGCCAATCTGATTAACAGCCTGCACAAGGTCTGCCCACAATGCTGCCTGCCATGCTGTTCACAATTGTGCCGACCCCTGGAAAGCAAGATGTGATGGTGGTGTCTGAGGCCATCCATTATGATGTCATTCTCCACAGTTGAGAATGGTGGATGTCTCCTGCGGTACATGGTTCTTGAAAGACAACAAAAGGGGAACACATTACAGGACCAGATACGTGGACGTCCACTATGTACAGATCATGCACTCTCATAATGGTCTGCACTATCCACTGCTCTCTCACACGTCATATCCCATAGTCTGGAAATACACTACATGTGTGGATATCACCAAGATAGTAGCAATACTAGGTTATGTCCCTGTGTGCTATGACATATTCTGCTGTATGTCTCTACACCCATCACTGCAGTCTACTGTGGTATGTCCCCTATGGGCAAATTCCCACTATGTCATATGGCCACTGTCAGACAGATAGCAGTGTGCCATTACAACAACTATATGGGGACAGTCCAGCAACACCAGTATGCCACAATGACAGAAATCAATGCAAACCTGCTGTAGTATATGTTCCCTGTAGGCATCACACCTCTCAACTATACAGATGTTTGCAGAATGTCAGGATGTTTGCCTCATAGATGTGGTCCTTTTCACATAAACTTGTGGATGTCTGAAAAATGGTTGGCCAATCATTGATGGTTGATGTCAGAAAATAAAGACATAATATGACTTTCACACTTCATACCCCTCAGAAAACAGTTATGCTACAGTGATATCTGTTAGTCTATTCATGTTCTTACTTTGTACGGGCAATATTTATAATCTGTCACTGAGTTTAGCCCCCCCCCCCATTAATTATGGCTATGTACTAATTTCTTGCTGAGGGAGGTTGACAGATATGTTAGGCATAGCTCTCAACCAAACAGGGACAAATGTCAATGAAACAGGGACTTATCCAGAGTACATCAGGAGCATTCAAGGACACTTTTACAATGTTAGAACTATTTATGTGACACATTGTCAGAATGAGAGGAGGTGCTTTACAGTACATCATTTGTTGTTACAGGAGTGTACACCCTTAGCTATTGTCACTATGTATTACCTGTAATCCACTAGCTTTCCTACAACAGCCAACCCTTATAGGAGTGATTGACAGGGACTGAGCTGAGATGTGATTGAAAGCAGGGACAGTTGAGAGGCTTGTAGGTGTAGGACAGCAAAGTATCAATGACATGTCAATACCATAGATATAAGTCAAGCCTACTGCTGTTATCCCTATTCCCTGTACCTCCATCCTCCCATCTGCATCCCATTATATGGAGAAATCTGTTACATACCTGGTGGAGTGCAGTATTCCCTTTTTGAATCTGTCCTATAGAAATGCTTTGGAGATACACTGTCTGTGTGACTGAAATCTCATACAGACATGTTCCCCATAACCAGTTGCTTGCCTTTTGAATGTAATGCTCATTAACAGGTAATTGCCTCTGCATCAATCTATGGCTCAGAATTGCTAATTGCAGTCAGAACAGCTGAACTGCACTATCATTAGGCAATGGCATGCTAACACAGTGCAATATATAAGGCCTTCATGTAGGACTTGGCCCCTTTCTTAGTTTTTGAGATGGACATTACTGAGGTGTGGAGACCATAGCATCACAGACAGTAGGTACAAATACTGAGTGTCCACTGTTCGGATTTATGAAGTATGTCCACAGTTTTGCCTCATATGTTTGGTAAGTGTCCCATGACATTGTGATCATCTGGCAGTTCAATGGCAAACATTGAGGGTTGAGGTCAGTAAGGGAAGAGAGACATGTGACTGTCACACTTCATACCTATCAGAATATGCATACTTATGCAGTAGCTGCTATTCTATCAACTTACTATCTTTGTAGAGCTGTTAAAGATGTCCCTATCTCTGGGCCTTTGCCCCCCCCCATTGTGTATGGTTGTGTCCAGATCCCTTGTTCTAGGGGGTTGGGAGGTATGGCAGTTCTGTAGCAGCTACCTTAACATACAGCTCTGTATGCTACAGGCTGCAGCTGCAGCCTAGAACACAAAGGGGGTAATGTGAACACTTTGGAAGACAGCAAGCTGTAAGTGTAACTATGGCTGCTGTGGTAGCCCTGTTGCTACAACAGAGCCAGGGTAAAGGTACCTTTTACAGCCCAGTCAAGGCATGTGCTTAAGGTACATCTGTTATGCAACAGTGCCAATAACAAAATAGTAGGCAAAATATAGTTAGGCTATACGGATATGTGCAGTCTGTCCCTACCTGCAGGCCTCTGACTTGCAAAAATGGGTAGCAGATAATTAAGTAGCAGTAACAGTGAGGATTAAAATTGCATGATTCAGTCATTACTTGCTGTCTTCACAACAATGTAATTGAAATGCAATACAACACTGAATTTGAACCCAGGACTGTGTGTGGCAAAATGCACTGCATGCAAGGCATTTAGCAGACTGAGCTACTGAGATACAGCAAATGTGTATTTGCAAGATATATGTGCACATTTAACGACTGTGAGAAACATTTGTACATCCATAAGTATGTGTGTGGCTTTATATGGTTCTATTTCTGCACCAGGGTCTCAGTTGTACATGTACTTTGCCCTTGCTGCCTTAGCAGGTGACTTTCCACAGGTTGCTGATAAAATGGCATATATACCTGCTAACACAGGCCTCACTTACATTCATTAGTATATGTCTTTCTTATTATTTAGTATTGCACCAGAGTCCAGTGTACACTCCCAGTTTTCACATTAGTGTTTTATTTCAGTTACATGCATAATGACTGTAATTAGCAATCAATGTGTTATGCTGGAAATGCCTGTTTAACTTAAGGCCTATGTAGTGTGGGGGGTTAATGCAGTGTGCTGTATTTAAGAGAGGCCGGGGTTTGACACTTGGCAGAAGTGTTTATTCTCTGCATGTGAGTAGCAATGTAATCGACATTTATAGTCATTTAAGCTGAGCTAAATAAACAGTAGAGCACAAAAACCCATGCTAAAAAATATAAAGAAAGGAAAAGGGGGGGGTGATAGGAAAGTAGTGAAATGGGGGCAGGCAACAAGAAAAACAATGTGAAAGGCAGGTAAAGATGTGTAGGATGGATGTAGGAAAGAACCATAGTTATCCATTTCTTGTACAGCAACAGCTGTGCATTTTGACAGGTTTTGCGGATGAATTTGGACTCTCAAACCCCATTGAGAGGGGTGAGGACAACATAAATGTGTTGTCAAGCCAATTGAACCAAATTACTTGTGTCCAGTGGGCACGGGCAGAACGGAGAGCTATGTATGTGGAGATATTTTTCGTCTGAGACAGGTGCCCATTTTTTTTAAAGAGAGAGTGGAATGATGGGAAAGGGCCATGGGTACATATGGGGAGGTATGTTGGGTAGGAGAGGATGCAATAGCAGACAGAAAAAACAGACAAGACAGCAGACAGGGGCGGTGTGTGACACATAGGGGGATAAACACCTTGGATGGGGAGGGTGTTGTGGAATCAGAGTTGCATGTGCCTCCAGATGGCAGCAGTGTGACTGACATCCCCAGCCATGGGCAATCAACACTGCTCCTTCACTGCCCTGAAGATGGCTATGCTGGTGGCTGGGTGATAGAGCCAGCTGGCCCTACCAGGTTGGCCAGTGTACCCTCAATCTGGCACAGGCAACATTCATAGGTCTGATGAATGATCCTGCGTACTATAACCACCAGTTGATCTTGGGTGTCTGCAGCCCCTCTGTCATCACTCCCAAGGGGTGGGAGGGCCACGTCCTCTGAGGTGGTTCCACCTGACACCACAGGTGGTACAGAAGTAGCGGTGAGGGCACCACTGGCCTGGATCCCAGATGTGCTAGGACCTGGTGCCATGGCCAGTTGAGGCAAGGTAGACAGGTCACTGGTAACTGGCCTACCCTGGCATGCTGTGGTGATGGAGGTATAGCAATAAATATAAGTTAGTTATAAACAAAACATAGTTAGTAATAACAGCATGCCAGAACAGTGGAAGTAACCCAGTTACATATCAGTGCATATTATGTGAAATGCAACAATAAATGACAGAACAGTCAGTATGTTAACAAAATGCCAGTAACAGTTACAGCATAAGGTATACAAAAATACATGCCCTAAAATACAGCAACAACTATACAGAACATTTGCACATCATGTGAACCTATATAACTACCAAGGTGTACTGTGGGTTGATATAGTGATACTTTTCAATTTAGGTAATCATTTCAATGGTAATCATGTGACATATGGATTACGCACTACTAATTACATAATGCAACAGCATGACACTTGAGAGACGTATGTGTACAGTACAGAAACTAAACAACTATTATACCTTGCTTGGCAGGCCTGTGGACAGAATCCAATAGCAGTGACTGAAGAGGACATCTGCATGGAATGTATGAATTGGCTGCAGCAACTTTTAACAGACACTCCAGGCATATAGCCATACCAAGATTACACATTTTATTTTATTATTATTATATTTATTTCCTTTATGTTATTCTGTATTTTCACATTGTTGCTAATGATTTTAACAGTCTGTGACAACTAAACACACAATTATTTACTCATAATATTGGCTACGTCAACCATTTACCTGTAGTTCCTGTGGAGAGAGAATCTGTGAACATTATGTGACTGATAATGTAATATTTAATGCTACATAACACTGCATTTGAACCTGAGTCTGGGTGTGGCAAAATTTTCTACAGATGAAGCATTTAACAAACTGAGCTACTGAGTCACTGCTGATTACTGATTGACTGATATTTGCCTAGAGCTCACCTGGACCCAATATATGACCTGGTAATAGCACTACTGTTTTATACTAGAATGCAGTGACAGTTGAACATACATGCATAAAACACAAGCATGGCAGAGATAGCAGGTAATCTATACATTAGTATATAGAATGCAGGTGTACACAATATATTGTTTGTGGGTTGAAATATCTGTGAAGTCAACAAACAATATCAGATCATGGAGTGGGCTACCTCACTGATATGCCTTGCTTACCTGCTGTTTGTGGATAATAGAGCATTATGTGAACAATATTGGCCTATAATCAGCCTTGAACAGTACTGATGTGTTAAAGAATACATTTGGCAGCTATTATATTGGCATTCTACAGCATTTACAGTATTGTCCTTGACTGCAGCACATTACATTGCAGCCTGAATGCATACAAGTCTACTGCAATGGTTAAAACAAGACATTCCTGATGTACACAATTTACCTTAGTGTTAGTGGTATTGGTTCATGTGTTATGGCAGAACAGTTGGCATTATTAATTTCTTGAAAAACAGCTCTAATTCTACACTTATTGCACTACACACTTTATTGTATATATTTTAATGTAGTTTCTGGTATCATTTTGAGTTTTTATTTATTTAACGTTATTTGCTTTGTTCTTGGTTTTTACATTTTGGTTATTATTAAACTACCGGATTTTATTTGATACCAGACGGAACAGTGTGGATTATTATTGCAGTGCTTTTGAATTACTTTTTGTATTGTCGCTTTCATTTGGAAGTCCGCTACCTTAGATACATTTGTGGCACCTACCCTGTCATTGAGACATTCACATTAGATATTGGTGAAACAGAGGTAAAAGTACTTACATACTTGTGGGGCATTCCCTGCCCAAGCTTCTTGCACCCAGGTGTCCAAGAGATCCCCCTTTCATCTCTTCAGGTCATCATGGGGGTGACAACACTGCTCACCTGTGCGGGAGATACCAGTAGAGCTGATGAGTTTCCTTGACAGCCAGTCCAAGGCCTCCATCTTACACTCTGAGCCCTGGAAACCTCCTTGCAACACCAGACATCATGTTTTTTTTTACTAGGAATCCTACCATGACCCTGGACTCCAGAATGAACCAATGCTGCACCCAAAAGTGCAAACACTCACCAATGACTACCATAGTATCCTTCAGAGACAACACTCTAATGGATTATGTTGTATTCCCACCTATTGGGCTTAATATAGCCTGTTTTTCCACCATTACACACCACTTATCAACATTTAAAAATGCTGTGCATTGCTTAGCAGTGTTCAAACCAGTAGAGCTGAGCTGAGTAGTATGAAAATATTAAGACCCATATGCTTAGCAGTGCTTAGCAGTGTGCAAACCAGCCATGCAGAGCTGAGCAATGCATAAACATTTTCAGCCATTATTGTGTTTATACAATGCTTAGCAGGTCTTACCAGGTCTTAGCAGAGCTTGGTGGAGTGCAGTAAGCCAGAATTTAAAAATAAATGCTTATTTTCCCTTTCATGTATTCAAACCTTGCACTTACTGCTCACGAGGCTGTACCTCTACCCAATTAGCTATGAGGATATATGGAATCCCGCTATACATTTACATATACCTCTGAGCTAACTATAAGCACTGCTGAGCATCATGCCATGCATGCAAACCCATTCAGCTATGCTTAAACATGACATTTAAATAAATAATGAAGTGCATCTGGTTTCTATTTTTAGATGTCTGGCAGGTGTCTCAATGCTGCTCAGTGTTGCTGCGCTCTGTGCTGTGCCACAGAAACATGTTTTTAAAAAAAGAAAGAAAGAAAAAATAACGTTGAAATAATACAATTGGACAGTGCAAGCAGTGTCTTACTCATCTGTGGACACAGTTGGCAGTATGCTGCCTACACTGATTCAATAACTATGTTCCATGGCTCTCCCTCGGCAACGCACCATGATTAAAATGCATGGCACACTGCCAAGGGGGAACCATGTACAAAGACATGGTAACATTCCATATAGGCTCTACACTGTGCCTACATGAATTTTATTAAATCCTGTGGCATGTCTTTAAGGTCCAAAATACCCTTTTCCCCACATCATAATTCCACCAATTTCTTAAAGGAGTCCAGTTTCTTGGCTTGTCTAACTTAAAGGCAATATATTCTATGTCTTTCCAGCCCTAAATTTGGAAAAAAAAACTTCTTCCTGGTTTAGTATTCATTCTGTTTACTGTTACTCTTATGTTTTTATCTCTAATCATTTTTCATGTGTTAGAAATGAAGCATGTACATTTTCTTGTGTAGATATTTTTTTAAATATGTGTATAGCCAAATAAGACCTCCTCTCATAATTCTATAATAGACAGAATATAGCTTTATTTTTTGTAATATTTCCTCATACGATAAATGGTTTACTCCCCTAACTCTCCTTATAAAGTCTGAACACTCTTTTCAGTCCCATAATTTGCAGAATAAATACAAAAGCCAATGCCATACTCGGCAATTAATCTAATTATGGATTTATGGATTTCTCCACAAAAATTGAATTTGCTGGATGTAATAGTTTGTAATTAATTGTATTGTTTTGGCTCCAAATATAGTTTAAATACCAGGGTCATTTTGTAAATGTAATTTTCTGAGGAAGTCTGCAATCGGCAGATGAAAGCGCTTAACATCTACTGTTTTGTTCTATGTGTGTGCTTCATGTGGACCATTTGTGTTGTGTTGCTATCTGAGCATTAAAAGTTTTTGTGGTGGAAATCAGAGGATCTGCGGAACCTTCATTGCCATTTTCCAGCTAGCCGGCTTAGTGAAGTATTGTGTTGCTACATACTACATTGGCTTTCCTTGTTGCAGCTGCAGGCATGGCTGGTATCGGTGAGGACACGCAGACGAGCCCTGAGGTGAACGAACTGTCACAGTTACGAGCGGAAGTTACTGATCTACATGCCGAGATGAGAAAACTCTCTAACATGTTTCAAAGCTTAATGGATATGAATAAACCAGCGTTAGATATATATATGGAGCCGGCAAACCATTACAACGCTAATACACATTGCTGCTCTAAAAAAGAAATCGTACTAACCGTTGGTACGAGTTCAGATACAGATATACCTAACGGACAGCCTAGCCCAGTAAGCTGTTTATCGGACATTCACAGAGAGTCCTTGGAGATGATACAGACGGATGACAAATTTGTTTTATCCCCAGATAAAGACTTTACCTTTGATTTCAGTATGCTACATGATCGTTTGGACAAAGAGAGGAAAGGGGCTATACCTAAGGCACATTCTGTGCTTAAAACATATGCGACAGCAGGAAATAAAGAAATGGGCACAACTAAAGGTACTGTTTACAAAAAAACTGTTTCTAGCCCTAATAAGCCCATATTTGTAAGTGAGACTTTAAATAAGAAGGGCAGTAGAAACACAGAAGTTACTAATGTGAAAGATGTTTTTAATCAATTTATAAATAATGATTATGATTTTAATACTGTATATCAAACACCACGCCCTCAAGTGGCAAACATCAGTAATTCTTTGAAAGAAATGATATTTAATTTTGGCAAAAAGTTAACACTTATTAGGAATTTAAAGGTAGACAATGCATATTTAAATAAATGTATAAATATTCAAATTGTCCCTAAGGGAATCAGATTTTTTAAATTACCTATGGGATTGGTATATAATGATCAAGTTAAGTTCGAATTTAATAATTTGTTCGATGAATTTGGGATTAAATATATGAACTTATTAATACAACATAATGATGAGAAAATATCTACTGTCATTCATGAAGTAGAGATTATAAATCACAGTATATTACTACATAATGAATTTAATACATGGAAGGAACTATACAATAAACAATTCTATCTTGCTGATAAACAGGCACAAAGCGTATTTGAAAGAAAACATGGCAAGTTAGACAGGGATGTGGAAGCATATAGGGCCAATAAAGCATATACATGGCCTTTAGAAAGGAAGTCCACACACACTGATAAGAAGTACAGTGAGAGAGAAATGAGAGAAGAACATAAAGAAAATTTTCAGGGGGGAAGATTTCATCCCACATACAGAAAAAACCCAAACCATTACAACAAATTCAACAAGAAATGTTAGAAGAAGATGAAGTAGTGGATAATATGTCAAGGAAAGAAGAAGTCATGAGTGACTATGACAGAGAGTCTCCAGATAATAATGTAGTAGACAAAATAGAGAACTTACACAGTATACAGATTATGAGCACTTTTAATGGTTTTAACGTATATAATTATTCAGATTTTACAGTTAAAGAGGAATTTTATACATTGTTAGCTAAAGGCATGAAATTCATACCCAATTCTAGTTTCAAACTAGTTGAAAGCATCAAAGATGTCAAGTTATTCTGTAGAAAGTTGAATTTAGCTCTACAATTTAATGCAAGTGAACTAGATAGACCCCATGTAGAAGGGATGTTAAAGAAAAAGAGTAGTTACATTCCCATTAGTAACCCTATTGTCAGTCATTATGAGAATATGGTTTGTAATGACATTTATAAATTTAATAGGAATGTTATAAGGAACAAACAACAGTGTAAAGTAGAAAAGGATAATTTAAGTAAAGAAGAAAGAGAATGTTTGAATAAATTAATAAAGAATCCCGATATTAGAACAATGAGACCAGATAAAGGGGGAGGGGTGGTAATATACCCGAAACATGAATATAAAGCTGCCATACATAAAATCTTATATGAATCTGGAAATTATGAAGTTATATCCTTGAATCAAGTAAATATAGGATATAGGCGTATAGACTTATTTATAGAAGAATACCTATTGGATAATAGAATTTCCAAGGAAGTGCATGACTTCATACAGATAGATTATCCTATGATGGCACACATTGTGGGTATCCCTAAGATTCATAAATCAATACTTCAACCACCCTTCAGACCCATTATTTCAGGTTCAAAATCGAAAACTTTTAATATGGGCTATACTATTGACAGATGGGTTAAAAATATATATAAAAATATACCACATTTGATGATAGACTCATGGGATTTCCTAAGTAAATTAACATCACAGGTATGTAATATAGAATATATCTTTGTGACGATAGATGTTTGTGATTTGTTCTCTTGTATACCGAAAGAAGAAGGTTTAGACTATTTTTGTAATAGCTTGAGAACATATTCTGACTTAAGTTGGGACAAAATTGTACTTATTTCAGATATGATGTCATTGATTCTAGACCATAACTATATATCATATGAAGGTGAGATATTTAGACAGAATAAAGGAGTGGCAATGGGTGCATCATGTGCACCCATTTTTGCCAATTTAGTTATGCTAGAATGGGAGAATAAATATGTATTAAATAGTTTATATAAGGACAATATAATTTTTTATGCTAGGTTTTTAGACGACATCTTCATTTTATGGAAAGGAGATAAGGAAGATATATTGAAATTTATGGAATACATTAATACCACTACAGAGTTCTTAAAGTTCACGTACAATATTAGTGAAAGTGGCATTCCGTATCTGGACACATTTATATACAAGTTGGAAGATGGGTATGCATCTAAGGTACACAGAAAAGGAACTTTTTCCAATGACTACATATATTATAGTAGCAATCATCCCAGACATATTTTCAAAAACATTGTCAAGGGTCAATGTATAAGGAGAGCTAGAATGTCATCAACTAAAATAGATATGGAAAGTGAGATGACTTTTATTTATAAATTATTTAAGGATAGAGGTTATCCAATAAGATTATTGGAAGATACCATCAAATATGTCAGCTCAGAATGGAATCATAAATATATACCCTTACTGGGCAGACAAGAAGCTACACAACAAAAAAATCCTATAGATAATATAATTAAGGAAGGAAGAGTATGTGTGCTGACATATTCACCATACGTCAATTACATTAAGGAGATAGTGGTGAGATATTGGGATATGATCACAGTCACAGAAGCTACTAGAGACAAGTTGGGTTGCAAACCGACTATTGTATATAGAACAGCCCCCAACATCAAGAAATTATTAGAGAAGACAGGTAGTCAAGGAAAGAATAAAAAGAACACAGATGTATTTACTAGAAAATGTGGAAATTGCAAACAATGCCAATATATCAATACTACAACCTACATAAAGTTAGAAGATGTGAATCATACAAAAATTAAGAGTAGGGGAGGGTGCTGTCACACAAAACAGGTGGTGTACCTAGCTAAATGTAAATCCTGCCCAGCCTTTTACATAGGAAAGACTGAGAGACAATTAAAAAAGCGGATTTACGAACATTATTACAGAATCAAAATTAAAGACCAGAAGAATGCTTTGTACAGACACATCAAAGAGGCAGGAGAACAACATTCCTTTACATTCACAATCATAGATCAGGAATATTTGAATCCAACAGGAGGAGATTGGAAGAATAAATTAGCCTGTAAAGAGAGTAAGTGGCAGATGTTAACAGACGCCACAAGATTTCCAGGGCTCAATGACTTTATAAGTATTAAACCATTCCTAAAAATGTGAATGATAATAACAAAAAAGTTTGTTAGGAATTTGAAGGTGATATCTCTTACAAAAGTATTTTATATTTATTTAGATTAATTATATTTATTAAGACACTACAACATAATTATATTATGGCATTATTGTAAAATGAATTCATGTAGTTTATTAGATATGGATATATTTAATGATTTTATAATATTTATTTATATCATCAGTATTATTAATTGTAAGTTATACAAGTATGGAGAAGTCTCAAATTGTTGTAAGATTATCCACAAGTAATTTTTAGTTATATATTTCATTCATCTATATTTCATCTATATTTATACATTTAACTATTGAGAGATGTGCAATATATTTATGTATGTGCCTTTAAATTAATTGTATTATTTTGGCGCCAAATATAGTTTAAATACCAAGGTCATTTTGTAAATGTAATGTTCTGAGGAAGTCTGCAATCGGCAGATGAAAGCGCTTAACATCTACTGTTTTGTTCTATGTGTGTGCTTCATGTGGATCATTTGTGTTGTGTTGCTATCTGAGCATTAAAAGTTTTTGTGGTGGAAATCAGAGGATCTGCGGAACCTTCATTGCCGTTTTCCAGCTAGCCGGCTTAATGAAGCATGTACATTTTCTTGTGTAGATATTTTTTTAAATATGTGTATAGCCAAATAAGACCTCCTCTCATAATTCTATAATAGACAGAATATAGCTTTATTTTTTGTAATATTTCCTCATACGATAAATGGTTTACTCCCCTAACTCTCCTTATAAAGTCTGAACACTCTTTTCAGTCCCATAATTTGCAGAATAAATACAAAAGCTAATGCCATACTCGGCAATTAGTCTAATTATGGATTTATGGATTTCTCCACAAAAATTGAATTTGCTGGATGTAATAGTTTGTAGTAAGACTTTTAACATCGGATAGCATTTCTAAATTATATTATTAACATTATCTCCAAAATCTAACCTTCCATTCACCATTATACCTAAATCTTCAAATGCTTCAAATTTCTTAATTATAGTGGAAATGAAAGAATATAGAAATCATAGTTTAACTTTGGGTAGGTGAAGATTTTTACATTTATTGATATTAAAATCAACCCATTTATTTTTGCCCAATTAATTAGTCTATCCAAGTACCATTTTAATAACCATTGATCAGACATTCATAAGATGTATAACATTATACAAAGACATTTGCAGTTCTACCATCTAAAAATGTTCTAACCATCTAACAGTATATTGATTAAATTCAGAGATTTGAATTGTATCTATGATTGTCCTATGTGTCACAGTGAAAAAAGCCTTTGCTAATTTCAAAAAATAATGTTAAGTATCTTATTATCACAGACTCAATCCATCTCTAAATAGAAACATATTAAATTAGTTACCTGAGATCTGCATTTTGCACAGTCATGATGATGAATATTGCAGGATGAATGTTTTTGTCAGTCATTATAATTTAATTATATTCTCTCAAAACTTCTCTTAGTCAGACTTGAGAGGCTGACAGGGCTAAAACTGACAGCATCAGAACTCCTCCCTTATGTATTGGAATAATATTAGCACAATTTCTCTGAATGGGGGCCACACCATTTAATGTTGACTGGTAGAAGAGAAGAGTTCAACAGTCAACCAGAAAATCTCAGACATTTACTAGGAATGTTCATTTTAAATTACCAGAACCCTAGAACCAGCAGCAGTATCATTTTTTTTATTTCCTGCAAAGAGCTTCTCACCATACTTTCTGAAATTAATAGACATTTAATTGATACATCTAAGAAGCCCTTTCTACTGCTACCTCTCCAAGCTGCATAATAAAAACTCTTTAAAAAAACTGCAACATAATGTCATTAGGACAGTCATTATTTCATCAGCTACAATATGTACCACAGTATTTCCCTGTTCAACATTGATTTATAAACCGATAAAATATTTTTATTAGCCCCCCCCCCACAGTATCCCTAATTTTCACCCCAAAATTTATTTTAACTCTCCAAATAGACGTTTTGACCTTCCTGGCAGTTGTTTTATATATTTTAACATTTTTATCAGTGGCATCTTCATTCATTTTCAACAAACATTATTTATGTTCCTTAATCCCTTTTTGATATCTTTTGACAGCCATGAAGACCATTATTTTTGTGCCCTAAATATATATGTTATGTGGTACATAGTCATCTATAAGAATAAATATTTTACCATAGAACATACTACATATTTCTTCTCCTAATTTTTCTTAAAATCCTCTTAATATTATTTTTATTAACAGTTTTCTAGTCAGCCTTAAAAAAATTCTTCCCCGGGATTCAGCAAACGTCCATGCAGGAATAGCTTATTCCTGCATGGAAACGACCGTTTAAGAGCAGCACGGCAGCATGCCATGCACAGTTATGAAGGTGTGTTGCCTCTGCTCCTAAATGGACATAGAGCATGGATGAGTGCAGGTGGTGTGTCTGAGAGCAGAGCTCTCACAATATACACACCCCTGCACTCAAGAATTGCCGTTTGGCAATTACAATGAGTGAGAACGCTCATATGGGGGGGTTGCCACCTTTTCAAATGACAAAAGTGGGACTGTTAGTGTACAAATGTGACATGTTGCAGGGCAAAACACACCCACAGGCATTGCAAAGGTTGAAGCCCCACTTTCCAGGAAAACCCTATGCTGATAGCAACAGAAACATGCCAGAATTTCTGTCAAGTGAGCAGATGCATGCAGAAATCCAGAGCAATAAGTGAAACCTGTCCCTTCTTAGAGAAAATAACAGTAGAAGTATTTTTTTATCAAACTGATTAAATTTAACCATAGTTGCATGGATTTGCCCATTGCTTAGCTATGCATACTCTAGCTTAAATGACACAAGAAGGTAAATAGCAAGATACATTCAGTAGACTCAATGGTGCTGTGTTTAGAGCGTTCACTTTGTGAACAGTTGTTCCCAGTTTGATCCTCACTGTAGTAAATTCTATTTTCCATGTGAAAGCAATTCATGAACATATTTTGCTGTATAACCTACTAAACAACATATATTTGTGAACTGGAGTACTGCATTAAGTGCAGATGTGAGGTGTCATTGTAATACTGTGGTAAAATCCACAGATAAACACAAGTGCCTCATGCAGTATATGTATCAGGGATACTAAACAAAGTTATAATATGTAATGAATGATAAATCAATGCCATACAGCAACTAGTGTAAAAAATGTATAGTGTCCAAATCTACCACTTCCCCATGACCCATGTTTCTTTTCTTTCTAAATTAATGTGGGGGTAAGTGGGAGTAAGCACTTTTAAGCAGTAGTAAGCGGGTTTAATCCTGTTTGTGGGGGGAGGGTAAGCAATGCCTACACAGGATAAGGAATTTAGAGGCTGAGTGTAAGAATATATAACCAGAAGTTAGCATTGCTTACTGTCGTGCAAACCCATGCAAACCTGCTTACAACTGCTTAAAAGTGCCTTAATCACTTTGTATCCAACAGCCCTTGTTCTGCCCAGCAACAAAATAATCAGTCTTTATAAATCTCAAACCCAGGACCCTGCACATCATAGCCAAAGAGATTTACTACTAAGCCATGTCAGATATAAATAAATCTGATGTTTTCTCAAACATATCATCAAGCACAGTCATTCAACAGTAGAGGAAATGTATTTTATATGTAGATGTATGCATATCTCTCTCTCTCTCTCTCTCTCTCTATATATATATATATATATATATATATATATATAATAAGAACACAACAAATACATATATGACCAAAGGTCACCATTAATGGGGGTGAGGGGGCCCAATTTAAGTACCTATTGTAATTATTGATATCATTCTCTCCACAGCCAACACAATAACAACACTTGCAAATCTCATACCCAGGAACCTACACAATATAGCCACAAGAAGTTAACAGTAATCCATCTCACCTGTACGATGTCAGGATAGTATCATACGATGTCAGGATAGTATCAATAGGATATCATGCAGAACAGTCTGTCTACCATAGTGAATGTACAATGTAGAAGCAGCACACATTACAATGATACATACATACACACACACCCACACACACACACACACACACACACACACACACACACATGTATGTGTGTGTATATATATATATATATATATATATATATATATATATATATATATATATATATACACATACACACACATATACATATATTACTACGTATAGATATATATATATAGGAAGATACATATTTAGAGGGTGCACAACATATTAACAGCCAGTATTCCTGCAGTTGCCACCTTTTAAAATGGACAGTGTTTGATTCTCTCATACAAAAGACAATTATTACATGAAACATATACCCACAGAAAAGTCAAAGGATATAACACCACACATAGGTTTGCATACATAAGAAATTTTTATTTGTGTACTATTTTAGTTGTATATGCCATCTCATATAGCAGTTAGGTGT
>NC_056741.1:1241588143-1241590643 GCF_019279795.1 Protopterus annectens | reverse complement strand
GGCAGGAATGCAAGCACGATATAATGATAGGCCACTACTTAACCTCTTACTGCATGACATATGGACAAAGCCTGGTATATAGGTGGAGGACAGAGGCTGGAACACAGGGCCATATTTTCTGTGAAAGTTGCTGGTGTTACAGGATTGGTTGCAACATACCCTTATTCAGGCATATGAAGTCTGAAACACAAATGGATATACCCATTTGCTGTTAGCACTCAACAGGCAGAATGCCAGTGATATATCTGAGACAAGACCTGTGTGGTGAACAGACAAAACATAACAGCCAGTCCTCTGGCCATCATGTGGATAGGCCCACAGTTGAGAACTATGCAGACTGCATTCCATGCTAAACTAGTATGTACACACAAACCCTGTAAAACCAGTGGTATACAATGCATATAACAACACTACTCACACTGTTCATAACTCTGGTACCTTATACAAATATGTAGTTGGGCTGTGTCTGCAAGTCCTGTTGTAAGAGGTATTGCTACCTGTTGTCTGTAACACTGTTGCCCACACACAGGAAGGATGTCCTCCATACAGGATAGATAAAGGAAAAATGCCCACATAATTTAGTAATTTATATAGTGGGTTGCCATGACAGTGGTAATTGGAAGTACTACACAGCTGGCTGCAGGCAGGTAGCAAGTGATGAGCACTGATTGGTGTAGAAGCCATCACCTGATCATGTACATCCCCTACAAAATCCATGCTGCAATCTATTCAAAGCATCTCAATCCCTGTAGTGGAGAGAGAGAGAGAGAGAGAGAGAGAGAGAGAGAAAGAAAAAAACAAACAAACAATCAGGAAAAAAAGTATCTACACTAACTGAACCTACAAACAACCCTACATAACAAAGGAACACATAAAACTGTATTCAGAAGAGACGACAATCCTACAACAGGTACGTGAAACATATGTGAATGTAATTGAATGTAGTACTTGATCTATAATAATGAGATAGATGATGTGGAAAGATTTATATCTGCCATCAGGAGTTGTAACGATGTCCTACTGAAAAACTGCTATGGACAACAGTGTCCGTCCCTGTTGGCAGTGGACCATACCTATCAAATGTGCAGATCAGCACTGAATGACAAGACGTATAAAAAGAAAAGGAAGGGGAGTAGCACTTCTTTTTAAAGATGGACTACAAGTCACCTCTATACCCTATAACCCACCAAAAGACAACCATGCTGAAGTCCTTATTTCCAAATTACAGCTCAACTCTAGTAAATCCTTATATATCTTTTGTATCTATCTACCTCCCGGAAACAATATCAGCATTCTAGAGGATATTCTGAGATGGATCTCGACATCCTTCCCACAAGAAACAATTATCTTAGGAGACTTTAACATAGATTGGAAGAACATAAATACTGAACATCATACCTCTCACATTAACCTTCAAGGCTTCTCTCAGACCATTACCTCCCCAACAAGAATAAACAAACCAAACAAAAAAGAGTGCACTTTGGATTGGATCCTTATTAATAACTACCACCAAAATTATACAGTTGGTATCCTTCCTGATGATGTAAGTGACCATTCCTTGACTTATATAATCAGGCAAAAGTTTAATACTTCTCACCTAACCTCATATAGAACTATATGGTCCAACAAGCAATTTAACCAACACCTTTTCCATAGTGAAGTCAGTGCCTGTGATTGGTCACAATTAAAAACCCTCCCACTTGAGCAGGCTGTCAAATATTTCAACTCTAAGTTCTTAGAAATCCTAGACCACCACACTCCTAGTACTGTCAGAACTAGGTCCAAACCTGCCCCCTGGCTTACAAATGAAACCAAGAAAAAAATCCTCCTCAGAAATAAAGCCTGGTCCAAGTGGCGAACTACCAAAAGTACATCAGATCAACAAAGCTTTAGACATATGAGAAACATGACAAAAAAAGAAATTCTCTCAGACAAAACAACTTTCTACTGTAAAATGCAGCAAACAAACCAAAACAATCCTCAAAAATTCTGGGCAAGTATCAATAGACTCCTCTATCCAGGTCACTCCAGAACACCAACCCCAACAGGTGCAACACATGAAACTCCTATATAAACTGCCAATGCTTTCAATTCCTTCTTCACAGAGGCTATCCAATCTCTAGCCAGTCAACTAGCTCCTGATAGAGCCAGTCTTCTTAAATCTTCTCCGAGCTCTCTTCCTACCTTCCAATTTCTACCCACCTCTACAAATTATATCTATAAACTCATTCTAAAACTTAAGCCTTGTACTCCTTCTGCTGAGCAGATCCCAGCCGAATACCTGCAAAAAGCAGCTAAAGAAGTAGCCTACCCGATATCCATCCTGATTAATAGAACTACTAATGAGGGAAGCATCCCTAACATCTGGAAAATCTCACATATTATCCCCCTACACAAAGGTGGCAACTCAAATGAATACTCTAATTATCGACCTATAGCACTACTATCCTCCTTAGCAAAAATAATGGAAAAATGTATTCACCATCAGCTTCTAAACCAT
>NC_056741.1:1241578143-1241583143 GCF_019279795.1 Protopterus annectens | reverse complement strand
TATCTGAAGGGAATGTAAGAGTCCTGCAATATAACTAACAACCTGTCATTGCAAGATGTGTGCACAGAGATGAACATAATGGTGGGACAAATGGCCTAGAGTAGGGGCATTTCTGAAACATCACCGTTATACAGTGCTACAACAATGTATGTACCACTATTACAATGGCAACTGTTACAGATCTACACAACGGCATATCACAATACTGCATTCCACAACCCTTACAACCTGTAATGTGGTCCTAACATGAGCAATGAATGTGTAATATGGAATCCTATGTTAGGACAGCAAATATGGGGAATACATACCTTCACAAACACTGGAAGCATATGTGTGCATACACTCTAAATAACATATTGTGTAAGCAGCTTTTGAGATACTGTTATCATGCACTATTCATGAGTTTGGACATTCCAGCAAGTACAGGTCCTCAATGTCACACCAAGAAATGGTCTGCTGTCCAAGACGTTTGGCCATCAAATGTGCCCACTTACCTGCAACAGAGGCAGCCGTGGCTTGCACACATCTTACAAGCCATGGAATGGATCCATACCCAACAGGTAGCATGCAGGAGTTGGACATGTAGCCTTACCTCACCATTGCATATACCATGGCAAACAGTGCAGACAGTCATGTATGTGGCAAGGAGGTATGGGACAGGGTTAATGTAGAAAATAAACAGATGGCTATCCAAGACAGATAATGATACATGTTACAAACTGGTCATACTGGCTGCCTAGTAACATGCCACAACACTGAGGGAGTTGCAGGAATGTCTAGCAAGTAGTGGCTGTGCAGTACCTGTGTCAGCAATTGCCTGGACTCTGCATAAGTGTGGCCCATGGGTTAGGGTAATCAGATGGGACAGTTGTTCCACAGGAAACATCAGCCAGGTCTCTCTACAGGTAGTGTATGTATAACATCTAAAGTCCCCCAAAGGCATGTATTGCAATGTGTACTGGTGTACCAAGACCAAGTTGGAAACCTACAGGCAGTATCAATTAAGATACATGTGCTGCACAACCAGCACCTCACCCCACCTCAGGCACACCATCCCCATCTGTACCTTGCTGGTGCCAGTGTACACCTGTATGTTTGCCATTCATTAGCAGAGACTAGGCTGGTACACATGGTGTTCAGAGTTTGGGACACTGCAAAATGACACACATGTATAGTCCATAGTTGTCAAGCATCTGCAAAAAGGCTGAGGATGGGGAGGGGGTGTCATCCTGAAACACAACAGTGCACTGAAGCTGCGATCAAAAGCTCACTAAGAATGGCTGTATCTGCACACAGTCAAGGTCTTGAATTGTGGCAGATGTAACCCTGACTCCACAGCAATAGTGATGGCACTTTGTGACCTCCAAGGGCTGTGTACTTGAGTTTACCTTGCAATTATGCAGAGTTGGGGGACATTTGTAGGGCAGAGTGACTAAATACTGGCAAATGCAGATGGCCCATGCTAATATACCCCTTCCAGGAATAGTGACTGCTGTACTACACTTAGTTGATCTAACATACCATCATGATAAGGGTGTACACACATATGCACCCACAAATTGTACGCATCTCAATCAGCATCTGCACAACTAGCACATTTGTTTGATACTGCATTTGATTGCACAGGTCATATGTCACATATCAGGTTCATGTAATGTTAACATATGCAGTAATATGGCCCAATGGCATATCAGGGAAGAGGGTGCTATGTCAATAAGGGTGTGTACACTCCCCATAGCCACAGTAAGGTTTGAAGGTTGTCAGTGTAATTGTATTTTATTGGCCATACATGCACTGCCGATGATGAGATCTGTAAATCAGACATCAGGTATTCACAAATGACATCTGTCCACATATCATCCCAGGTATATGTCAGACAAACACATAGGGGTTGTGAGCAGTGGAGCAAACATAACTGACACACATGATGATGTTGATGTGATGGTGTGTACACCTGTGAGGTGTGGTGCACAGTACATGCCAGGGTGCCGAACAGGTGCACAGCAATACTTTGTACATGGGTGCAGTGTGTTCCAGGTTCCAGGATAAGGGACATCACCTACTAACATAACCCATGCATCACAGAGATGAATAATGTTGGTAACAGGGATTGACTATAGCTGCACTGCATGCTGTTGAGTGCCATATGTCATGCTTGTTGACAGATGGGTAATGAGATTTCTGTGTGTAATATCTTTGCGCAACCTCACCTGTAAATGTGTGTGTGTGTGTGTGTGTGTGTGTGTGTGTGTGTGTGTGTGTGTGTGTGTGTGTGTGTGTGTACTGTTAAGCAATGATATACAGGTCTTAAAGTATGTTTCTTGTTTTCCCCTCACATGTTGCGAGTTGGGTCAGGGTCCCTCCTGCAGGCAATCTGATGTTGGTGTCCATACAGACACTGATAATGATAATTGGTGTGCTGAGGCACAGGCAGGGTTGTCAGGGACTGAAGCTGCACCATAGCTTGACATCCCACTGTTATCCACCCCATCCCCACACACAGTCACATTGCCTATACATACCCCATCACCAGTGGCCATAGCTGATGGACAGTTGGCGGTTTTTGGCATGGGAAAGGACAATGTGGTATCTATGGCACATGTGTCTGGACACAGCAGCCATAGCTGGATGTCTGGTGGGGTACCACATTGGCAGATGTACAGTAATGCTCGGATGGCTGCTGGTCATCATGCCCCTGGCAGAGGTGCCACATCTGGTCCCACCAGACGCATGTTTCAGGCCATCATGGAGGTGCAGGCATGCATGGAATGGTACACCAGACAGGGTCTGAGGCTGCAGAGGGCTACTCATTCAGCTGTTATTGACAACATCTGTGATCTTGCAGATGTCCACCGTCATTTTGCAGAGGTCATGGATAGATGGTTGGGTGAGATGGTGGGAATCCTCAACCATGGAATGTCTGTGCTTGAGCATATGGTGGGAGTAGTGTGACAGCCACGTGGACGTAGGCCAGCAACACCAACAGCTGGAGATTGACATGGATGTGCCAGAACTCAGAGCTGCTCCCATAGTGGCAGTACCAGCCCCTGCACTGCAGGGGAGGGGTGCTGTCCACACCATAACACAGCAGGCCACATGCACGTGGCCCTGGCCAGTCCTAAGTGGGACCTGGATCCAGCAGACATAGGTCATCATAAGGGGAGAGTACCATATCATGACTTGTACCTGGTGGTGCCCGTGTAACCCCTGGCAAACACAGTTCTTGTGTCCGTGGCCTGAGATGGTGAACTGCACACCCTGCCAGATAAGGTCTGCAGCTGTCCAACAAACCCCTGTATAGGGCAGCCACATGGCAGAACTGTGTGCATGCATGTACACACACACATTACCAGGGCAACCCCATACCTGCACACACCACATCACAACAGCCCAATTAATAATTAAACCCTCTCACATACACACATGTTGTCAAACATATGCCTCAGCCTAGTCTCTGGCAAACTAACAACACACCCTGCGCATATGATGATACCTGTGCCACACCCCTGTCATCCATAACATTGATGCATGGAAAGGCTAATATGGTTCTGATGCACAGGATGACTGTACTATGGTGCGCCAATGTAATGCCATGTAACATGTTGTCAGCAGTAATGTTTAATGCTTACATGTCAGGAAATGTAGCTGTCCAACCATGATGCATTATAGCTGTTATTAACACTGAGTGATCGTGGTCTCCATAATGTATTCTCTTTGTGTTGTAGGTGTCCATGTGTCAGCAGGATGTTGGTCTGCTGTTGGTTCCTACAAGGGGTATAGCACTGTGGTGACACCTTGGCTGAGCCATTTCCTGGGTACAGGTGAACACATGTCACAGGTCTGTATAACAGTTACAGTATGTGCCACATGGCTGACAGGTATGAGGTTATACAGGTGAGTGCATGGTGGCTGATGTCAGCAGCCTTCCTACAGTGGACAATGATAAGTGTACTGGGTGGTACACACCACATGTTTGTGTATAACACACACAGAGGCTTTGGTGTTGATGCAATACACAGAGAATACATTACACATGGATGTATATACTTGTGCAAGGAACCCATTTTAGCCTATGTAATTCCACCAAGACAGAATAGGCAGAAAAACACATTCGGAAATAAGCAGTCTGCTAGTTTAATGTAATTGACAATGGTACTGGTAGGTATATGTCTCCTTCCCCAATGTAGTGCAATCCTCAACTCAGTAAACATAAGTGCGCTGGTGTGAGTGGCACAGCCCTACCCTTTTGAGGGTGTGAGGTGCTGTAGAACCACAGATAGTGTGATTGACAACTACTTAACCTGTTAACATGAACTGTACAGTATTACAGCCAGCTAAGTGGGGGGATACACTCAACAGTAACTGCAATAATGGTGGCTGTGTCAATAAGAGCCACACCCAGCTATATATACCGAACCCAGTATCGCTGTACACCTATACAGTGAGGAAGAGGGCATTTACACATCTACCACTAGTTGTGAAGGAATGTATTTCCACAGGAAATGTGGAATACCTGAAATGTTAGCATTTGCCAGGCAGTTCTTGGACAGATGACCTCCTGGGACATGTATATTCTGCAAACAGAAGTAGGTTCCTTCACATACACACACACTCTTACTTGGCAACACTGGGACTAGAACCCCTGCCTAGGAATATAGTGCTTCTGATGTGTGTGGCCTTAATTGCACACACCACACAGCTTTTAGGATGAGGTGTGTTCCAGGTTACATGTTAAGTGAGGAACATCCCCAGACCCTGTACAGTATGGTAATGTGGGATGCACTGGTTGTTTATGGACACTACGTAGTGTAACATACTGTCATATACACATTGACAAACACATAACAGTCATGCACACATCTGAGACACCTGGGCTTATCAGTGCTAACTACCTTGTCAGTGTGTCCATTCTGTTACAGATAGGTTGCACACAGCACGTGCATAACTAGGCTGGATAGTGGTATCAGTTACCTGTATGGTTGATGGTGAAAGTGGTCTCC
>NC_056741.1:1241468143-1241573143 GCF_019279795.1 Protopterus annectens | reverse complement strand
ATGATGTCAGTAAATAATCTTGTACTGAACATATGCACTTCTTACTGCATGACATATGTACAAAGGTTGACAGAGTTGTGGCCGGAGGCACAAACACAGGGCCAATATTGACATGTTGCTGTGATAAATGTATACATTTACTGGTGTAACAGGGTTTGTTGTGACATGTCTTTTGAGGGATATGAAGTCAGTAACTCACATGGCTCTGCCAGCATGTACTGACTGCAATCCTCAGAGTATACTACTGCATTTCTAAAGATAGGAAATGTGTGAATAACACAACACATGTAAGACTCCAAAAACTGGCCAGTCTACATATAGCCCTACAGATGAGAGTTTCCTCAACCACATAACACAGTCATGACAGATATTAAATCATGTAGACCAGCCATATCCACACAAACCCTGTTAAATCAACATTACTTCTAATGTAGAAGAGCAAGACTTACATTCTGTCCTCATGTCTGGAACATCCCCCTCCTGTTTGTTGGCCTGTCTCCACAGTTTATGTTGTAAGAGGTATATCCCACTACCCTCTGTGATGCTGTTTGCCAAACACCGACATGAAGTCCTGCTCACAGTGAATGAAAATGGCCAACACCCACATGATGTTCCTAGTTATAGGAGTTCCATGCAATTGGCTATGGGAATGGTACCACAGCTGTTACACATGCAATCAGCTAGTGGGGGACTGTAATTCATGCAGAGGCCATCAGTTGATCATGAGCATCACTTACAAAACACAAGCTGCTGCTTAAGCAAAGCAGGTGTACTTTTCCACATCTACCAGAGAGGGAGTGAGACAGACAGAGACAAAGTAAGAAAGGAAGGGGGTAGGAGAGTAAGAGTTAAGCATGTTTGTGTCACACACTTACCAGTACAGGGTTTTAAATCCCTGCCTGACTATGTATTGCTATTACATTTTTTATGCAGTTATTGCATGTGACACAGAGCTTACATGGTGGAGAGCTGTCCAAAGGTATATTTGAAGGTGAATGACATCAGCAACAGTGATAAAGGAGGAATAAGGTAAGTGTAGTACATGTGCCTGTTCACAAAAGCAGGTGTCAAGGAAGACACAACCACACTCTCTCAGGGACTCACACACATTATCACAGTTGACAGGGTCAGGATTAGAATTCCTAACTAGTTTGCTACAGTATTATGCAAGTATCACATGCACCACATAGGTTATCAGGCTGATATATGGGCGAAGGGTATGTCAAGGTGACTGACATCAGAAGGCATGCTACAGTAAGGCAATGGCAGGAGTAGTGAGTATGAATGGCTTCCATATCATTAATCTACACACACACACACACACACACACACACACACACACACACACACACACACACACACACACACGCACACACACAGATTTGCTAGTACTGACATGCATGGGTTTATTGCTTTACAGGTGTGTAGTAGTTGACTCTGCCAGAAGGCTGTACAAGGCTAGGCAAAGGGTATGCCTTGGCATCAGGCCATATGACAATGGTCTGCAGTGTGGCTCAAGGGTGTAGTCCCTGGATTGGCCCACACAGGTGGGTATTGTATTCACCATCCAGTCATCTGGGTTACTATTGTGGGTGGCCAGTGCTGTGCACTGCTTGCCATGTATGTGTTCTATATTCCATAACATGGACAGTGTCTGGATTGTGCACGTCTCATATGCATGTTCTGTGACATGTGGAAATGTATCTGGGGTGTTTGGGGCATGTTATGAGGACAGATTGTTGTCATCTAATCTGTCATTCCTGACATCATGTGGTGAGAACTGGCTATGGAACTGAGGTTGATCCTGCACCTACATTGACAGCATGATACAGGTATTCACTGGTGTTAGTGGCATTTGTCCATACCGGGCATGTGTATAAAGCATGGTATTTCCTTTGTGGGTTACATTTGCTGACTCTACAGTTGTTGCAGGCGTCAAGTGGGGGACATAGCAAAGGACCACTGTAAACAATTATTTGCCTATTGTAGGGATGGAACAGGGTGCCATGTCCTCTGTAGTCCACTGCAATCACACCGTTGTTACTATCTGTGTGCAATATGCAGGGAACTGCCAATATAGTGGTTGTTGCCTAGCCAAGTGTGTTTGTGTATGGGACATGGGTGGAGATTGTTCTCTGGGTAATACAAGGGTTGCCTATATTGTTACCCAATCCATAATGTTACATGTAGAGGTATGGATTGTCTACACCAGCCTCTCTGCTGTTTGACATCTGTTGTCCTTGAAAGGTGGACATTGTGGCATATAGTAGGTCCTCAATATAAGAAATATGCAAAACCCACCCCCAATGAGTCCTATTATTACACAATCACAGCTACCATCACACAGGATACTGATGACAAACACACACGCACACTTGACAGTACTGAGATTCAAACCCCATACCTAGCTATGTATTTCTACTACAGTGTACTGCATTTATCGCAGACGCCACTGGGCTTATAGGGCTAGCCCTTCCCCACAGGTGTATTTCAATGTGACAAATAGAGACACGGCCACTGCACAACGAATGTTGAAAACTCTAGCACTGTTCAAGGAAAAACAAACCAAAGGCAGGACACCAAAATAATCCACAGCTACACAAATTTATTGCAGACTTAGCGCTTTCACCTTACAAGGCATCATCAGAGTCAAAAAGCTGTTACAGGTGTCTTAAAGGCTCTTTAAGGTGGATGAGTGCATCTTTAAATGTCTAAATGTTTTTAATGTTTGATGGTTTAATTAATTAATTAATTGGTTTATGAGTTTATTGCTTACAGACTTTAGCATTTAAAAGATGGTTGTTGTAACAGCTTTTTGACTCTGATGATGCCTTGTAAGGTGAAAGCGCTAAGTCTGAAATAAATTTGTGTAGCTGTGGATTATTTTGGTGTCCTGCCTTTGGTTTGTTTTTCCTTGAACAGTGCTAGAGTTTTCAACATTCGTTGTGCAGTGGCCGTGTCTCTATTTGTTATCTGCCAGTGCCCTTGTTTTGGGTATTTTGTTTGTTTCTAAACGTTCGTTGAGTATTTCAATGTGAATTACATCAACAGACTTACTTCAAAGTATGGAAATGGAAAGTGTAGTGACTGAAACTGGCCTCAAACGCATTGATCTCTGCACACACACACACACACACACACACACACACACACACACACACACACACACACACACACACACACACACACAAACTCACAGTTGTCATGTCTGGGATTAAAACTCCTACCTAACTAGTACATCACACTATAGCATTACACAGTTATACCACGCATCATGGAGCTTAGAAGGCTAGCCCATCCTTAAAGGTGTATTTCAAGGTGAATGACATCAGCAGGCTTGCTAAAGTAGGGCAATGGAAAGTGTAGTGACTGGCCTCAAAAGCACTGGTCCCTCCACACACACACACACACACACACACACACACACACACACACACACACACACACACACACACACACACACACACGCACACACACACATAGAGTCTCACAGTTGCCATGTCTGGGATTAGAACTCCTACCTAACTAGTACATCACACTATAGCATGGTCCATGGAGCTTATAGGGCTAGCTTTTCCACAAAGGTGTATTTCAAGGTGAATGACATCAGCAGGCTTGCCAAAGTAGGGCAGTGGAAAGTGTAGTGACTGTGACTGGCCTCAAAAGCATTGATCCCTACACACATACACACACACACACACACACACACACACACACACACACACACACACACACACACACACACACACACACACACACACACACACACACACACATAGACACACACAGAGTCTCACAGTTGCTATGTCTGGGATTATAACTCCTACCTAACTAGTACATCATACTGCAGCATTACACAGTTATAGCACATGCTACGGTGCTTATCACGTTAGCCCTTCCCAAAGTTGTATTTCCAGGTGAATGACATCAGCAGGCTTGTCAACGTAGGGCAACGGAAAGTGTAGTGACTGTAACTGGTCTCAAAAGCTTTGATCCCTTCACAGACACACAAACAAACACTCACAGAGTCTCATAGTTGCCATGTCTGGGATTAGAACTACTACCTAACTAGTACATAACACTATAGCATAACACAATTATAGCACGCGCCATGGAGATTATAGCATTAGCCCTTCCCAAAAGTTGTATTTCAAGGTGAATGAAATCAGCAGGCTTGCCAAAGTAGTGCAATGGAAAGTGTAGTGACTGTAACTGGCCTCAAAAGCATTGATCCTTTCACACACACACATGCACACACACACACACACACACACACACACATACACACACACACACACACACACACACACACACACACACACACACACACACACACACACACAGACACACACAGTCTCACAGTTGCCATGTCTGGGATTAGAACTCCTATCTAATTAGTACATCACACTATATCATTACACAGTTATAGCACATGCCACAAAGCTTATAGGGCTAGCTTTTCTCCAAAGGTGTAATTCAAGATGAATGACATCAGTAGGCTTGCCAAAGTAGGGCAATGGGGAGTGCAGTGTGTGTGAATGGGCCATAAACCATTCGCCTGGAAGCACACACACAACACTCAGTCACACACAGGTTTACATTTGAAAGGACCATGTATACAACTGCTAGATGAATAATGACTTGTACAGTCATATTACACAGTTATCACAAGCACTACAGACACTATATTGCTGAGGGCTACCAGAAGCAAATGTCTACAGTGATAGACATTTGGACATCATGTGGTATTGGCTAATTGGATGCATGCTGGGTGGGACAGGCCTCATGATGGGAAGCTCTTTGTCACTGTCTGTCACTCTCTTCCACACGTCTATGTATGTGTATGTTTGGCCTATTATAGTGTGTTGTCCTTGGATATATGTGTGCATTCCTATCCGATGTGTGTACAAAGCATGACTGATGTGCAATATGGTGTGTTTGCACAGACATCTGCGACTGACAGATATGTATAGTCCACTGTTGTTGGGAACATGCCCAGTATGAACTTTAAGTATTTTGTTGTCAGACATGGGCTTCATTTCTCTAATTGTGGGAGCATGCCCAGTATGACCTTCTGTATTGAATGTGTGAATCCATTCCAGGTAGGTTGTACTCCAGTGCAGGCATTTGTGTTGTACACCTACAGCTAGCAACCTGTTTCTGCAGGATATCTGTAGATTGGTTGACAATATGGGGTCACAATGGGCAAAGGATAGTGGGATACTGTAACTAATTGTGTCTGTGCTGCTTCTGCTACATGGTTTTGGTGTTATCAGAGATATTCAGACATATGTACTATTTTACACTGTGATATTTTATGTCCTCAACTATTGACAGGTATTCGTATTTGCTTGCAGTAATTTCCTGGGGAACACAAGATGAATGAAGCTGTGTCCAGTATTGTGGTCTGCAGCCTAAATATTCTTGCACAATCATGCCATTCTGGAGGGGGAGCTGCAGACACTTGCTGATGGGTCTGTGTAAATGGTTTAGCACCTTGGTACTGTGGTGGCTGAGGATTCCCTGCTTGTACATCTATCAATGTGACAGAATGGCTATATCCTACTGTGGCCATACCTCACAGCTGTACAGATTCACAAAGTTTACCCAGAGGCAGAGCTCATATTTCTGGTCATTACCCCTTCACATTGTGGTTTACGAGCAGGTATGTAGCCACCCTTTCCTGTGTTTGCCCATGTATAGTATGTGCACGCATCTGAGTTTCAGGCTTCACGCACTCCATGGCATCCATGCTTCTATCTCCCCTCTGCTATTCTATCCTCTTCCGAACATTATGCAAACGATATCTGATAAGTATCCCTATAGTTATCACTTTATCCCAGCAGTATTTAGGGGTTCGTCCATAGTTCATGCAGTAGGACATGGTGGACATGCTACTGGTATTTGTCAACATGGTCTTGCATTTGTGTTCTGTGGACTGTGTTATGTTGTTATTTGGGAGTCCATGAGATAACATACATTGGCAGTATGGGTGAGACACAGACCTTTGACAGAGGACTGTAGGGCATTTGGTAGTGATGTAGGCCATCTGTAGCAGGCCAGTGCATTGTGTCACTCCTACAGTCCCAGACTGCAAGCCACTGTATTCCCCTGGGGTGACAGGGTAGGTGGGCAAGGTGTTAATGTCAATAGTTTCTGTCCTTATTGATCCATTTGTGTGATTGCTGGCAGGGTGCTGTTTATAGCTAGGGACACACCTGTATGGGACACCTCTTCAGAATTCTGCATTCTGTGGCTATTCCCATACAGAGGTGGAGATCATATTGTACTCATTCCCAACAGCAGGGATATGACCTGTGAGGTACCTGTGGCTGATGGTGGGGTGAGCTGAGTGCATGTGTGCTATGAAAGCTACTTGCAGCTGACTCACAGATATACGTGGGGCATTCCACTTATGCTGGCTTGTGCAGGGACATCAGCAGTTTCTCACTACTTCATACCTGTGCCTTTTGTGGTCTGCTAGTGTTTGGCCAGACTACATCAGTATTCCATACTACACAGCCAACTAATGTGCTGCTAGCCTGTATGTACAATTCCAAAGGCGTGTCCATTTGACAGTAACGTTTTATACACTCTCTGTCTAGGGCACTTCCACCTGTGTTTTGTTTGTATGTCTGGGCCCACATTCATGTCATGTCCATCTTGCAGATGGTGACAGATATTACATCTGAACAATTAGTATGGATTACTGCTGGATTGTGTCTTGCTGGGATGCAGTGTGTTTGGCACTGCAGTTGTGAGAACTTGCCCCTGTCATCAACAGTACTGGCCATTGACCACTGGACTCCAACCCTCCATGCCTACATGCTGACCACTTTGACACCATATACAACACACAACAACCTAACACATAGAGCCCTGCATATTGTACATGTGCAACAATCTATCCTGCTACTTTCGCCAGCTCAGGTAATCTGTGCTCCACTGTAATTATACCCACACGTACATGTTACTACATTTCTACATAGGATTGGGGGGGCACACCTGACAACAGTAAACATTTGCTATGACTGTACTGGTATTTCAGGTACTTTGCTGGCTTCCGTTTCATTCTGTATTCTGACCTATCATGCAGACTAGAGGCATATCAGTGTACTACAGTTCTTAGGTTTTACTAACCTACATTTCAGTTTCAGATTTCTTACCCTTCAGAACTAACATCCCACTGCCTGACCTGTTGTAGTCTGTCTGTGTAGGTCTGGAGGGGGGCTGTGCTACATAGCTATCAATCAGAGGCCTTAACATAGGTTTCTTTGTGTTTGTCTACACCTGTCCTGCTGGCTGAGACTGTTGTTGGGTATGTGAGTCTCACTGACATGCATGTGTGTGTCCTATGGACACACATTTGGCCAATCACATGTCCTGCAGTGGGTTTTTTCACCTTGTCTAGTACTGCCTATTAGTTGACACCAGTATTTGTTAAGGATTTCATGCTGCTGATATAGGTGTCTACTATCTGCTGCCATCCCATTCAGCCACCCGATTCCCTTACATGCTCAGATGCATACCATAGATACAGGTAGCAGAACATACTACTACATTCAGCAGTTGATAGTGAGAGTGACTTACCTTGTGGCTGTGCCAGTATTGAGGATGGTGCTGGAGGGCTGACTATATTGGATGCACATAGTACACTCCCTATACATGGTTAAGCACAGGTAGTGTCATGTTTGGCATCCCTTTTACTGTATGTGTGAGTCAGAGGGAGATGTCATTCCCTGGGTTCCTACCATGTTCATGTATGTGCTATGCGTTGCCTCTTTGCCAAGGCCTAGGCATACTGGGCACCCCTCCTTCTGCCTACAGGGGCAGGCTCAGGTTGTTCCTCCTTTGAGTCACTGTATGCCTGTGCTGACCTTGGCAATGGTGGGGGGCTGTGTGGCCCTGCCCCATGCTGTTCCTGCTGTAGCTGTTTCTGCAGTATCATATTGTGCAGCATGGCACATACAATGACAAATTGGGTACATGTAGCTGGTGAGTACTGCAAGGCTCTACCAGATATGTCCAGGCACTAGAACTGTGACTTGAGCATCCCAAACACATGCTCTATTATGATTCTGGTCTGTGCGTGTGCCTCATTATGGAGTTCTTGTTCAGGTGTGTGTGCATTTCTGATGTGTGTCATCAGCCACGGCTCCAGTGCGTAACCAGCATCCCTCACGAAGTGGCCATATGGGATGTCCCTACTGGCATATCTCTTGTACGGCTGCATCATATGCCAGATGTTGGAGTCGTGATAGTTTCCAGGGCTGCCAGCACACACATTCATTATAATGCCCTGGGCATCGCACACAAGCTGGCAGTTGATGGGGGGAAGCCCTTGCGGTTTATGTAGACTCAATCTCGCTCGCTGGGTGGTGCTTTGATGTGTATGTGGTGCAGTCTATAGCACCCACTACCTCAAGGAATTCTGCTATTTGGTTGAAAAGATGCATATTGCTGGTCAATGCTTCACGGGCATTGAGGAAATATATGTGCTCACCGTCATGTGCTGACATGGCATCCAGGAACTGGTAAAGTACCCTGGATGCTGATGCCTGTGAGACCCCCATGATATCCCAAGTTGGCCTTTGGAAGGTACCTGTGGCTAGTATTCTTAAGCCTACCCATACCTGGTTATCCACTGGGATGGGTTCCTCTCTGTTGGTTCTGTGTGTGAGGTGTGGCCGGCGCAGCTCAACAATTTGCTGTAGGATGTCCCTGTCCACCCTATAGCTCAACACTATCTCCAGCTCATGTAGCCCCTGGTAGGTTACCCTGGGCCTGTACACTCTTCTCCTTTTCCTCACTGTGGGCTGGTCATCAGCATTCTCATCCTCACCACCCTCATCCTATTCCACATGTTGATTTATGAGAGCAAAAGCAGCCCCTATCATTTTGTTGCTTTTGTTAGGTAAAATTTCCCTGTTTGTGTACACCGGTTGTGTAGAGTTTGTGAGAAAAAACAGAGGGAAAGGTGTTTGTATAGTTTATAGTAGTGTGCTGGGCTGGGCTGCTGCCTGTGTAATTGGCTGATTCTGATACATTTCACCTGCCAGCTATGCTAGTTCTCCTTGATTACCTTTCTACTGCTGTTTTCCCTTCCCATTGCCTTCCTGTTTAAGCCCAGAGTTGTACCATGCAATCCCAGTGTTCAGATGTGAACAGAGCTGCAATTTCCTGGTTTAAATTGTTTTTTGTTTAAAACCCAGTGTGAGGTGCACACACCCACTTAGGCAATGTAAACACTGCTAGGCAGTTTCAGAAACACCTCCTTCCTTAGTTCCGCTAAGCTAAGGGCAAACCCAAGCCACAGAGCTCCAATAAGCTTACAGTATGCCTGACACACCCCTCTATGATGTCAGCTAACTCTTAGGCTTGCACCATGGTTTTCCTGCACCTACACGGTTGGGTGCTAGCTAGCGATGAGGGGAAATCGTGAATCAGTATCATTCTCCTCATTTGCATAGAACTGACTGCTAATGCCTAGTTACAAGTCTATCACTGAGCCTTCCACCTTAGCAACCACTATTCAGTGGCCTTGTTGTCTTCTGCCTGCCATTGACTATAATGACAAAATTGTGATTTTGCCTAAAAAGCTTTTTCCAAGGTTTTATTTTTATTTTCGGGCCGATCCCATTTGCGTGCCGCTACCCTATGCTTAAATGGCCGAAATCGGCCAAAAAAAATAAAAGTTATTTTTTGTTATTTTGAAACTATTTTCCATGCCAATGGCCATATATTTGGCCATTGTCATGCCTTCCAAATTATATGCACCCTTTATTTGGAGCTGTCATGGCTCCGTTTTGTAGTTTGAAAAAATGTACTTGGTTACTAGCCAAATACATTTCTGCAGGTTACACTACTCATGCATGATTGGCTGTCTGCTTCCTGGATCACTAATTTACCTCATTTGCATATTTTTCACCTGCAAATGGGGTAATTAGCATACAGGAGATGTGTATGTGCAGGAATAGTGAAGGAGCACTCGTGCACGTGCCGGGAGCTTGTTCCTGGATCTCTAGGCAGCCATATTGCCTCCAGCAGCTCTTGCACTATTCCTGCACACCGTGCAGAGCTTGCTGAATCCTGGGGCTTGTCTTTTATAGAATTTTTAATTAAACTTATCTATACAAGACTGACAAATTTGTACCCTATTAAGATATTGTCAGAATTTCCCAATGGTTCTTTTAACTGGGCATCTAAGATCATCTGTTTTGAGGATATTAAAATAACATCCAAGATCTGTTTATCTATTACCTTTCTATACATATTAGACACTTAAATTCAAGAGGGCCTATCAAGAACACTTTATTCAGTATACAGTACACGTGACATTCAATGCTAAAAAATGATGAAATTCGTTTTACAGTATATAAACACTTCACAGACTTACACTGTGGTAAACCCAGACTCTGCAGTGATATTTACTGCTTTATTGTTGGATTTAGTAACTTAATAGCAAACAGTAATGTGTCAGTAGATGTTTTATTCTCAGGTACTGCTCAGATGAAGCACTGACAGTTTCACCATTATGAGTGACAACAATAATGATTACACGTGAAAAATTTTCAAGGCATTTGGAAATACCCTTCAACTTTTGTTAGCAATTTTTCTTCAGTATAACATTTTCTGCATCTATGATGATGATTAAATAGGTCTGGAATATATCATTTTCCTATTATTTACTTTTTTGGACTATGCATTTACATTTCTGCCAATAATTCTCAAGACAAAAAAATATCATTGAAAGAAAATCCCATATCCTTCCTAAACTACCCCATCCTACTTGGCATTTAATTTTGTTCATACTTGTCCCATTACTTTTTCCTACAACCTAACGTGTTATATCATAGGATCGACTTCTTTCTGTTCCAGACCTCTTATGATTCCCTAAACATTACCTCTGGGGCCTACCATATTGGTTTTAAAGATATTTGGTTTGTTAAGCTATATTGTAAGGGTGGCGAAAACATGGAATGGAAGATTATACTTGAGAGGTAAAAGTGAAACAGTGGATGCATTTAAGAATTTGCAAAATATTTAAAAAGGTCAGGGAGAAAACATGGTGAGACAACTGTAAGATCTTAGCAGTAATCCTATGGCAGACTATATAGGCAATTGTCTCTTCCTTTCAACAATGTTTTGCTATGACATGATTTCTAATAGATAAAGATTGGGAGGTATTAATGAGATGAAAGGTCTCATCACTGGCGGCAGCATTAACAAGGTGTTACAAGGACTGTCACTAGAGTTGGCATTATTTGGCTTATATGTGACTAATATATATAAAGCAGTGTCCATTTGAAGATGGCATCATTTGGAGAAAAAGGCTCATGATGTTACAACAAGAAGAGTTGCATGGCTGTCTTAATAACCTTCAGAAATGATTGAAGAATGGTATCTGGTCTTCAGTCCCAAGAACAAGTTAAGAGCTATTAAACGGATAGGACTGTGATGAAAATGTCCATATATGCACTGAATCACAAACTATTAAAGGCTCTGGTCAGTAAATATCAGTGAGGTAAACAACATGTAGAATCTGACTCAAAACTAGAGAGTAACTTTTCCTTACAGATCTAGATGGTGATCTGGCATGACTGTAGAGAGTGAAAAGATGGTAGTGGTTTATGGGTCACTCTCATGACTGTCATATTACTGCTCATCAACGGGATTATCACTGACTTCAAGTTACTGCCATTTCACTTTTTAACATCTTATTATTGAGTTATATAGCCCTGCAGTGAAGTGAGTCTGTTTACTTAGAAGAACTACCGGTGCCTTGTGCTCCGGTCAGGCCCTTAAGGTTATAAGGGTAAAGACTGTTAGTTTTTCCAATGACCCATTTCAAATTGTCTGGATGACTGACCTGTGCTTACTTCAGCATGGTCTTTCTGAATCTGTTACCTTCTCCGATTAGGGCTTTTTACTCAGAAGCCTCCTTTATAAGGTCCATAAAGCATCATCTTAGTAGAATTCAAATAGATGTACCATTCTAAATTTTGATAGATCTTTAAATATTAATTTTAGTATGCCTAGCCTTGTAGTTTATGTAATACTTATGTATTTGGATCTATTTTGTTTTGCGACACTGGTGATTTTGTTTTTATAATTATAAAATGTTCAAGTGTTGAGCATGCTAATACAGTAAATAAATAACTAGACAAACAGATAGATACATACATACACACATTCATGTTAGATAAGTAGGTGACCCTGCTACAACTTGACTAATCTGCATGACTCTCTATTCTATATCTTAAAACTGATAGCAGTTTCACAGAAGTGCCATATAAAAGATTACACAATGTTTTGAATATAATCCAAATGATGAAGATGAGAGTAAGTACATCAATATGGAACAATAAGAAAGAGACATTAAATACTTGAAATGAAAAGTAGCAAGTGTGCTCTGCTGTTAAACAAATGGTGACATGAAAGCATGATCCTAGACTGGATCAGTGGAAAAAATACGAGTAAAGATGGAAGAAAATACTACGAGCATTAGAACTACAAATCAACCAGACTACTGAAGTGCAAGTCCATCTACATAGGAATAAGATACCATAAACCGATATCAAATATCAGATCTAGTGCAGTAAAAATACCATAAACTGATATCAAATACCAGATCTAGTGCAGTAAAAGTACCATAAACTGATATCAAATATCAGATCTAGTGCAGTAAAAGTACCATAAACCGATATCAAATATCAGATCTAGAGCAGTAAAAGTACCATAAACCGATATCAAATATCAGATCTAGTGCAGTAAAAGTACCATAAACCGATATCAAATATCAGATCTAGTGCAGTAAAAGTACCATAAACCGATATCAAATATCAGATCTAGTGCAGTAAAAGTACCATAAACCGATATCAAATATCAGATCTAGTGCAGTAAAAGTATATATTGTGTAATGAAGCTAGCTGCGTAATCTAGCAAAACTGATTTAACTCTTTATGTATTTTATGTTAAATGCAATGACTTTCACTGCGTTCAGAATAATTAATGGGTATATTCAGTGCCATAACTCCAGTAATAATTCATACATATTTTTAAAGAAATACAACATGCTGTTTATATGGCATACTGTACTTAAACAATTGTTACAAAAACAAATTTGTTGTAACAAAAATGTTAGAACTCCCTGCTACACATACACAGTGTACCTCTGTGCACTGCCTAGAACATGGGGTCAATAGTAGCTCTACATCAACATGAGAGTCAGTCGGAGCAGGTAAGGCTGTGCAGCTTGAGGGGGGTACATTTTTTTACTTGCACAGTCTGTTTACCCCAAGTATGTGGTGAAGGGAAGATCCTGTGGCGTACTTAAGGCTGCAACTCTGGTAGATGTTTCATGGAGACAGGTAACAAAGAGCACTTTTCAGTAAGAATAAAGTATAGAAATTTAGGATAAGGAATAACTTGTATGACTAGAAGAGGGAGAGTGGTGTGGTAGATTCATCAATATCATGCAGATTTCTGAGTAAGGGTAGTGGGCCTGAGATGTATTCCCTCAAAAATTAGTTTCTACAAAGCACATTGGGGAATGCTATGTGCTGTTGATGAGAAGGGAGGTTAGGGACTCCTTTTTTAACAATATTATGTATTATTAATATTATTATTAATATTAAGTAGCTGAAGCTAAAGATGGGAAAAAGTTTTAAAACATATTCCACATTTGTTTCCAAATTAAAGTTTATTGTAGGAGTAACATTTTACGTGGGAAAGTGCTGTGGTGAGATTTATTCTCAGCTGTCTAGGCTTGATCCAAAGGATTAAGTCCATGACACCAAATGCTCAGACTGGAAGGGTAAATTCACAAAATATCTCCAATCCAAAGCACTATTCTTATTATATAATTCTAGGATCTACACCATAATTCCAGCCCATGTAGGATATTAATCCTATAATATGCTATCAGGAAGGGGTAAATAAAACTGCATCATAACTCCAACCCACATAAAATAGTATTCCTGTTATATAACACCAGGAGGGGGTAACTCTGACCCATGTAAGATATTATTCCTATTATATAATACCTGGAGGGGTAAACAAGTCTGTACTATAAGTACAATCCAGGTAAGATATTATTCCCATTGTATAATACTAAAAGGGGATAAATCTACACTGTAACTCCACACAGTGTAACGTATTACTCTCATTGTATAATTAAAATACATTTATATTTCTATTTTTTATCAGTTTTGAGATAGCTGGGTCATGTGCATATGTCTGTGGTTAGTAATCGCACAACAGAAAAGAAGAAATACACGAAAAGTCTCACTTGAAATCTTGCCTGTTAGTATGTATGTATGTTAATGGTGGGAAGATTATTTCTGAATGGCCATCTTTTTTGACTGTTGTTTCTGTTCCCCCTGAGATGGTGTGCTATAGCAGGTTGCACTAATAAACTTTCCTGTAGGTACTATAGAGAAATAGCAGCTCTGCTGGAATGTTCATCTGGATATTCTTACAGCTTGTTTGGTTCAATGTACATCCCTGTATTGTACAAATGAGAGTATTGTCAAGGTTACAGCATTTTATTTTTGTATTGTGTTCAGAATTTTTATGGGGCCTTTATTTCCCTGTAGTGATACGTACGCAATTATAGACTGAATAATTTATCACGTACACTACAGAAAAACTGTATGTATATTAAAGCAAGTATATATATATATATATATATATATATATATATATATATATATATATATATATATATATATATAGGCAACAATGGTAAAAGGCTGACAAGTGATGTCTCCATATGTCCCACATTACCATACCTGAATTACCTACATTCCTGTAACATAGTTAAAGCACTTTACTAAGACACATGCAGTATTTGGATGTGCACTGTCTCATTTACCCAGATTCTGCTAGGTTAAACATAGACAATTTTGTTTAAAAACCACAAACTACGTTGATAAACTTACAAAAACAAAAAAGCAGGCAATGTGTCAGCTAAATCCACAAAGACGAACCACCGCTGTGGAGGTTAGTCTTTGTGGATTTAGTTGACACATTGCCTGCTTTTTTGTTTTTGTAAGTTTATAGACAATTTTGTGTTCGGATATGTACCATGTGATTTACACAGCTTCTTCTACATTAGGCACAAACCATTTTTTGTCTCAACAGCTGACTACCAGATGCTATTAATTCCTTTTCTCCTTTGGAAGGTCAGCTAGACCTGCCTTAGCTTTCCCCAGGCTCATCTCAGCCTCTGCCTAGGGTCAGCGAGGAGACTGAGGATACTTGTGCAGTGTTATACTGCTGCTGGGGAATGTGTTCTAGTACCTGTCCCATTGTGGCATCCCTGCCAACTCCATGATCACAGTCCTCAGGACGTGCATGTGCTTCCATGCATGTGTAACCCCTCAAATGATCATCTCACAGCTCATGCAGCATAGAGTTGTCCAGGATTGTATCCTACATAGTGCAGTGAGCTTACACTTCCTCCCTCCTCCGAGGATGGGCAAGCTGACATCAGCCGGTTACTCCCATCCTCCTCTGTAGCCCCTCCACTGCCCATGCCATTAATCAAATAAGATTTGTCTGGAATGTAATAAGGGCTTTAACAATGCATTACTAGGCCACTCAAACATAAAACATTTTTGAGCAAAATATTAATACATTGCTGAAGGAACATAATAACAAAAGAACCACTGTTATACTTTTACATTAAATGCATATGTCCTGTATATTTTAACTTTTATTTGGTAATATAATTGTTATGACGAATATTTAAACAAATCTTAGAGCAATCGTTTGCAAAAATTTACAGTTTATCAATATGAAAATAAAACAACTTGGAAAATTTTGGCTAAATGCACTTTTTGGCTTCAATTAAGAAGCCTTAACATTCCTTCCAAATTTATGTTTTTGTAGCTAAGGACTGCTTTCCAATTAAATGCTCTTTAGTGTTTAGCTCAGGTCTTAATAGTATTATGTAACACTTAGGGAAAAATATGCAGCTTAATAGACCAGTACTTGAAGATAAAATAGCAAATATTTCTACAGAAACCATGTACTTTCCTTTAGTACTCAGATATGCTGGGACAAAAGAAATCCAAACACTTGCAAACACAATCATGCTGAATGTAATATATTTGGCTTCATTAAAAGTATCAGGCAATACTCTTGCTAAGAAAGCAATTAAGAAACTAAGACAAGCAAGAACACCAAGGTATCCTAACATGTAATAGAATATGACTATAGAACCTTCATTGCATTCTAGAATTATTTTGCCCTCTTCTGAAACAAAATTATTTTGTGGGAAGGAAGGATTCTTAGCTAACCAGACAACACATATAACAAACTGAATCAATGTACAAGTTATTATGATGATTGTTGGGGTCTTTGGCCCCACCCATTTCCTCATACTGCTGTTTGGGTTTGTAGCAGTGAAAGCTATTATTACTGTGATAGTTTTTGCAAGTATGCAGGAAATGCAGACAGAAAATATCATTCCAAAGCTAACTTGACGAAACATACAATTAAACTTCAAAGGTTGTCCAATGAATATTAATGAGCACAGGAAGCAAAGGCAGAGGGAGAGCAAGAGGAGATAACTTAGATCGCGGTTGTTGGCTTTAACAATCGATGTTTCCCGGTATCTCATAAATACACAAAGAATGGCTGCAGTCAGTAGAGAAAGGACTGTGGCAATGGAAGCCAAAGCAGCTCCTAATGGATCTTCATAAGACAGGAATTCCACAACTCTGGGGACACATGTGTCTTGTTTATCACTGGACCACTGCTCTTGTGGGCATTTTATGCATTCTCTGAGATCTAGAGAAAAGAGAAGGAAAGAAACACAGTAAGTGAGAGAAGGAATAAGTATTCTTCTCTGAATAAACAGTTTATTCCGAAATGACTTACCATCACTATCACTAAGACTTCCACTAGCATTTTGCAGTTTGATATACAGTAGATAGTCGATTATCCAAACTAATTGTGACATAGGATAGTTCAATAATCAAACTGTTCAGATAATCAAATGTATAATTGAACCAGATAAAAAACTTCTAAAAATGTTTTTGATGAACGTGCAGCAATTAGCATTGTTTCCTCACAGCAAGAGGTTCTCCCATTCGATTCTCAGCTGGAGCACCTTCTGTGTGGAGTCTGCATGTCCACCCCGCGGTTGAGTGATGTCTAAAGACATGCAGGTAGGTACGTGTGTGAATGGGTGTGCCTTCTTTGAAGGTTGGGCATTGGGTTGGCAACTCGTCACTGTAAAAATCCACTGCCAATCATTAGCTGACCGGAGTTCCACTGTGGCAACCCCTAACCAGGAAAAGCCAAAAGACAGAAACAAGAAAAATAAAACAAATGTACTGTAAGTCAAAATGGTACAGTATATTATTGTAGTACAAGCTCCAAAAACATGCACAAATGAATAAATATAACGATTACATATTCAGACTTTATGAGTTTTTCTACCCAAAAACTATGGGAGGCTGCATTTGGAAAACTGACATTTGACATTTCGGATAATTGACATTCAGATAATTTACTCTCTACTATACTTCAAAAGAATATTACAAGATAAACAGTTGTGTTACATATGGTACTCAAAAATGCTGATACATTTAGTTGGATCCTTTAAACCCAACCATGCAAGTCACATAAGCTATAAATTAGAATCTGATACCTTGTGTTACCCACATTCTAGTATTCCACAGATAATATCTAAACTAGTTAAATAAAACAGGTCTCTGTTTTAGTTAAAATGCTCTCAGAAGCCTTCATAAATGATTAGCAGTTCACAAAAATATATTAGTATGGAGAGATAAACTGGAAATGTTTTTATCTGAGTCCCATTCCTTTAATGATGCAGTTAAATTATTAATACAACCAGGACAGTGTTATGCTTCTGTATTATTCTCCTGTCGTGCTGGCTGTTGATAATGTGCTACATAAATGGTATAAGTGGACAGGTAGGTGGTTTGATTCCATCACTGCTTCAATAGTGTGACTATGATTACTATTATGTAATGTGGGAGACATGAGCATTGGTGGGACAGTGGTAGAATTTTCATCTCCTCACACAGGAGGCCCAGGTTTGATTCCCAGCCATTGCAGTATATGAGCTGATTATGTCTTGAAAGCATTCACCAGAAGAACTCCGTTGGTTGCTTTCCTAGGAAGCATTTCAATCTATACAACAGCAAAATTCAAATTCTATTTATTGCAGACTTGAATGGAAGAACAGAAGTAAGGTCTGAAAATAAAGGAGAATCTGAATAGTAAATTGAAGGAGCCCATCTGGTTAAGTAAAAAGTATCAAAGATTCCTTATCACTGTCAGCACTTTCCTTAAAAATTGTTATTAAAGCCGAGGAGCAATTCCAGATGATTAATATCACACACCAAACACTGTATTAGTAAAGTACATCATATTGCTAGAAGTCAGATTATTGTACTTATGAGGCAGTCGTGCCAAATGTAGAAAAAGAGAGCAATGAAATCGGTACAAAAGTCTGATGATAACACTCTGTTTGGTATCCTGCGTGATTGAGCTTGTTTGCTTGTTTGTTTGTGTGTTTGTTTGTTTGTGTGTTTGTGTGTTTATTTTTAACTTTGTACACTTGTCAGTTCAACGGTACATGTATCAGGATAATAAAGAGTAGCGGTCTGATATAGTATATATTTCTATCATAATTACAAAAGTCTCTTATCTTAGTTCCTAGATGACGTCATAACTCTGCTTGTAAAACTGTCAATAATTCACTCCTGAACAAGACCAAAAGCTATGTTTCCAAGTTCTAGGATTTGGGTTGGATATGTTGATATCCAAAATGTATACATATTTATTTATTTTGTTTATATTTTTGTTAATCAGGTTAGCTATCCAGGTTAAAACCCGTTTACATTGGGAACATGGGAGAAAACCTCTCATTAAAAAAAGCATGAATATAGTACATTCTGTTGATTACATAAGAAAAGACATTTATATAGTGTGAAAAAAATTAAAAACATCAGTTGTTATATAAATATTTAAAAAAAATGGATAGATAATAGTATGTAGTAACCCAAATATTGTATAGCTGCAGTAGACAGACTTGGGTGGAAGGCAGAAATCAAACAAAGGAGTTACTATTTAACACAGAGAAAAAAAATCATGTCTTTGTAAGTGGTAAGGTAACAAGCTTCTTGTTATCACTTCTCTGTAGATTCTGAATAAAAAAACATTTATGTACAGCTTTGTATATCTGATACAACGTCATCATTATAAGGCAAGAACATGGAGACACATCAAAAAATATAAATACACAATTAATGGAAACACGCAAAAGACTGACTTGTATGAGGCAGGACAAAGAAAAATATGAATGAGATTAGAGATTTTACCACAATGTAGGCAATCCTCACTGTAAAATAAATACAGTTTAGTTAATTATTGAATTCAGATTGATATTCTAATGCTCTGAGCTAAGGAGGAAGCTTCTCTCTTAATGCAATTGTATTTCCTGTTGCTCATTTAACCATTTAGTTGAGTTGACCATATTGTGTTAGTCCAACACTCTGCAATGGTGGCTGACTAAAGGGAGCTTAACAGCAAATGCTGCAGTCCTATTTCACTGAGGTATATGCACAAACTTGCTGGTAATGATGTTGCAGTAAATGGGTTTAGTGAGCAGTAGTGGTTTTTTTTTTTTACTTTTCTGGATGCCTTTTTATCCCCTTACTGTGGACTAACAAGTCTCCCTCTACTGGACTTTAGACTGTTTCTTCTCTCATGGTAAAGTTCTCCCAGAAACATGGGGGTGAGAACCACTCGGAGGGGGCCATCATTTAGGTAACCTGAAGGTTTAATATGCCCTCAGTGTCATAGTGGCTATGAAGGCATTTTTTGCTCCGAACCCCTCCCATGGGTGGGCAATATGTGTTGCCATATTACTGCAGGGACCAGTATGCTTTCGCCACAATGCTTTCTCCATGTGAGTGTTTGCTTCTCTGTTATTGAATGCTACATCGTGTATAGCATAGTGTACCACAGCATACATACACACACACACACACACACACACACACACACACACACACACACACACACACACACACACACACACACACACACACACATGACTCAGGGCCACCCCTTTGTACTGCCACCCCTTCTCAGAGGGCTTATGGCATTGAGTGACCCTGATCCACTCTTCCTCTCCAGAGGTAGACCCCTCCTTCTCACACCAGCTCCAACAGACTACCAAGCTGATAGTTGAACCTGGGTCACTTGTAGTTTGGGCTTTATCCCTGTACATTTACATAGCTGGCTTAAGTAATAGTGCCTGACTTAGTGTTACTCCACTTCCAGGTATTTAAAGGATTGAATTCCTTAAAGGTTACCTAATTTGTTATTGGTTTTCTTTACTATGTTCTCTACTTGTTAGGTGAGATACTCATTTAAATAAATTCCTAATTATCTTCAGCAGTTCAATTGCCATATCGGACCTGCATTGGATGAGGAAGTCAAGGCAGTCATGTTCTTTTCAAAATAAATAATTGTTGTCTTTTTTCATTCATATAAGCATGTTTTACCTTAATGATTATTCATGGGTTAAGTAGTTAAAGCCTATATTCAACTCATGCATTTAGTCTGTTCTGTGTATTTGTACTGTGAATCATTGTGCAATCACTGACATTCTGTTTTTCCTCCTGCAAGCAGGTACATGTTATTTGCATATATTGAGAATATTAGTTGTCCAAGGATGAATCTTTAGGGAGCTTCTGTATTATAATTATAAACATCATTGAATGTATAAACCTATGAACCTATAAGAAGTGACCTACTTCCTTCCACTTATGTAACTAAACTCTAGTTTAATGTTGTTGTTTCACTGTCTACTTCAGTTAGTCTTTGCTCTTGTTGACCACAACATCATGATTCAAAGACCTTCAAAAAATCTTAAAAGACTGCTGCAGGAGAGTGACATTGCCTGAGCTGTTCATTATGTTGGGACACATTTCATTATGACTGTTTAGATGCCATGTCCTGATCTAAATCAGCACTGAGTATGAGAAGCCTGTCTTGTTCTCAAAAATAACCTCATCACTATGAATAACATTGATGCTTTCTACCTTTTCAACTCCACCACTCATGAATAGTCAAGCTGTTTTTACATTCTGTCTAGATACTAAGGACAGCTCCTCCCTGATATATCTGTCATGAAACGTGTAGTTGGAAGGGTGTGGAGATAAGCTATTTATCTAAGGAAGTTTGGAGGAAGATTAGCTAGAAACACTGAGCCATGCTATTGCATCTTTTTGAGCAGCTTGTGAAATGGTGAAACACTTGCTTTTCTGAATAAAATTCTCACCCTTCACGTAGTTGCTTTTTACTGGTTGGATTGGTCTTGGGCATGTCACATGTAAGAGAATCTGTATTTCAAAGAAATATTCTTTTAAATAATCAGGTGCTGTATTGCGCAATATTGGGCTAATTTATCAATGTCAGTCTTCCTTTAATCATGAAATTAATGATAATGTTCCATACAAATGCAGCCTTGTTAAATCTCACTGTTGTAAAGCAATCTTTTTCTGCTAGTCTGATGATCTTTTAAAAAGTGAAGTGCACTGTTCAAACTTTCCTGTTTTTGTCAGCCTTAGAGTCGTTAGCTCTTAGTGCATGATCTCTTTCTGATACAGCTTCCCAAACGGTTTTATTAACTCATGAGCTTCTATTGCATATTTTCATCATTCAGAATGCTTTCGAAGTATGTTTCTAAATGATGTAAGGGCACTGTTAACAGAATGAGGACCATTAATCAAGTATCAGTTTGTTGTGTGTAATATACTCAATTTCATTAATTGTATGTCCTTTGGAGCTTGTGAAAGCAAAGTACAGTTGTATAGAATCTTACCATAACAATAGATGCCCTTACCTTCATTGCTGCAGTATTCTGAACATATGTGATTCTCTGCCATAGAAGCCCAACGTCTGGCCAGTCTACCAAAGACTCTTGTTGCTTTAGAGGTACACTGAGCATCACCCAAACACTCCCTGTGTAGCGTAGGGCATAAAGGTGATGTTGAGGCCTATCCTAGTCAGTACCAATTGCCCCAGTAGGAACACCAGTGCAAGGAACCCAAGAGGTGATCTGTACATCCAGGAAGGCAAAGAACTAGGGGGAAGGAGGGAGAGAGTGAATACTGCAGCAGTGAAGGCAAAGACATCTACCATTATCTTAAGATTTTATAAAACTTTACTATGTCCTTACATTTACTGCTGCAGTATTCTTAACATATGGGAGAGTGCCAAAGCTCAAGAGGAAACTAGGGAGGAGGAAGGAGCAGAAGAGTCCCATAAAAAGCCATGAAGAATGGCACTAGCAAAACCACCACTAGCTCTAGAGATACCATCCAACTTGTGGTGCTTGGTAAAGGTATGCACAGAAGTCCAGGTGGCTGCTTCAATAATAAAATTAGTATCTAAGCCCTTGAAAAGGGCACCAGAAGAAGCCACAGTTCTAGTAGAATGAGCCTTGACTGAAGAGGAAAGGTCTGTGCCATGAAAAGTGAAACAAAAAGAAATAGCCTTAGAAATCCAAGAAGAAATAGTTTACTTGGATACAGCAAGTCCCAAAGATTTAGGATGAAAAGAAACAAATAACTGATCAGATTTTTCTAATAGCCTTCATCTTATTCAAATAAGCTTTGAGTTGCCTATGCACATTTAAAGTATGCAGTACCTTCTCACTGTCAGTTTGTGGAAAGGGGAAAAAAGTAGATGGATTAAATGATTGCTTATTAACCACCTTAGGTGTAAAAGAAGGGTTAGTGTGTAAGGACACTCTGTCCTCATGAAAGATCAAAAAAGGAGGACAAGACATAAGGGTCTGTAACTGAGACGCCTGTCTGGCAGAAGTAAAAGCTAACAAAAGAATAGTCTTCCAGGAACAATGTTTCAAGGAAGCTGAAGCAGCAGGCACAAAAGGAGCCTGAGTCAGCTTCTCCAAAACAAAATTAAGATCCCGGGGAGAAGAAACAGTCTTCCTGGGAGGTCTAATATTAAGGACACCTTTAAGAAATTGTTTCATCTCAAAATTAGAAGCTAAAGGAGGAGAAAAAGGCAGACAAGCAGAGATAGCTTCTAAGTGGGCCTTAACAGAAGAATATGCCAAACAAGCTTTGAGCAACTCACACAAATAAGAGAGAACCAAAAGAACATCCACAGTAAGTGAGTCCAGGTTACGAGAGAGACACCACATAGAAAACCTCTTCCATTTGGATAAGTAAGATTTCCTAATAATAAGTTTCCTGCCCTGCTGCAGGACTTGCAGCACGTTGTCAGAAAAAAGGTGTCTATGAGGAATCAAAATCCAATCACCCACAGTGTCAGTTGACATGTGGGCAAGTGGGGATGGATGACAGATCCCCTGTCTTGTGAGAGTAGATCCACCATGTGACATAACTTGTGATGATTGCCCCTAGCTAAATACAGAAGAAGAGGGAACCAGTGCTGTTGTGGTCAGAAAAGGGAGTCACCAACAAGATTTTGGGACCATCCTGTTGAATTCTGAAGAGGATTTTCAGAATGAAAGGAAGGGTAGGGAATGTATAAAGAAACATCCCCTTCCAAGAAAATGAGAGGGCATCCACCCTCTGCACCACAGAACCTGGGACTCTGGCACAAAACAGAAGAAATTGTCTGTTCAGAGGGGAGGCAAAAGGATCCACTTTAGGAATACCCACTGGTGAATAATGCCCAGAAACTCATCCCTGTTTAGCATCCATTTGTGGGACTGAGAAAAGGACCTGTTTAGAGTGTCCACCACAATGTTCTGACCAGAAGACATATAAACTGCCTGAGGAGTCACTTAGTACTTAACAGCAAGATCCCATACCAGGAGTGCCAATCGGCAAAGAAGATAAGATCTCATTCCTTGCTGTTTGTTGATATACCTCATCACTGTGGTATTGTCTGTGAACATCTTGAGAAGCCCTGGAGAGAAGAAAGGATGAAAGGCCTGAAGAGCCAGTAGAAGAGCTCTCATCTCTTCAACATTGATGTGCTTCTACTGCTGATGAGGCAGCCACACCTCCTCAACTTTTAGGGAGCCAAATATTGCTCCCATCCCATTTCTGAAGCATCTGCGAACAATTCCTGAGAGGGAAGAGGGGATGAAAAGGGATCCCTGGATTCAGAGACAACTGCTGAATCCACCAGTGAAGTTCCTTCTTGAGACAAGGAAGAAGAGGAACTACAAAGTCTAGAGGATATGCATGTTGAAGCCACACTGACTTCAGAAACCACTGAAACTTTCTCATGTGAAGTTTGGCCAGAATGGGCATTGGAATGGTGGATGCCATGGAACCCAGAGCTCTTACAAACTCCTTGGAAGAAATGGAGGCCAGAGGAAGAAGAGTGTAAAAGAAAGAAATGAGAGTTAAAGCCTTTGGAGGGGGCAGGAAAGACAGCATTGGCACCTTCTGAATCCTGTAACCCAGAAAAAACATGATCCTGAGAAGGAGTCAGAGAAGACTTTTTGAAATTTATAGTGAACCTCCGACTCTGAAAAGGGGAAATGGCAAAATGAAGATTTTTAAAAGGGTCTCTGGAGAAGATGCCTGAATCAACTGGTCATCCAAGTAAGGAAATATTTGGATACCTTGAAGCCTGCTTAAAGCAATCACAAGAGCAAGGCATTTGGTGAACACCCTTAGGGCAGTAGTAAGGCCAAAGGGCAAAGCAGAGAACTGAAAATGCCAGGAAGCATTAGTGAAAATGCAAAAACGTCCTGAAAAGAGGATGGATCAGAATATGGCAATAAACATCCACACCATAAAGGTCCGAGGGATCAAAAAAGGAATTAGAATCTGAAGGAACAACGTCTGAAAGAAGGCATTTTTAGAAAAGTGCTTAGATGAGAGAGGTCTAGAATAGGTCTCCAAGTGGCCTCTTTCCTGGGCACTAGAAACAGTCTGGAGTAGAACCCTTTCCTCCATTTTGGATATGGGCACCACAGGCACCTCTTGAATAGTATTCTGAGTCAAGAGATTCTGTAGAACATCTGGGAAAAAGGGAAGTTGTTCCCGAGGAGGCTGAGGAATGCCCATAAAAGGAGGACAAGATTTCCACACCATGAAGTACCTTTGACCAATAATTGACAGAACCCAAGAATCCAGAATGATCTGAAGCCAAACAGGAAGAGAAAGAGAAAGGGGAAGATAAAAGAGTAATGTGGCTGGGAAGAAACAGATAGTCATACAGCACCTGGTTTGTCTGGAAAGGAAAGCTTCAGAGTCCCTGAAAACTGAGGAGGATTATCAGGAAGAGCCTGTTTGCCACTCTTCTTACCTTTAGTAGAAGGGTGGGATTGCCTACAAACAAAGGCAGGCTTTGAGGAGTAGTTTCTCTGAAATTTAGGCACAGGAGAAACAAACACATTTAAACTCTTGTAAGGCCTTACCCTTATCCTGAAGAGACTTAAACCAGCAGCAGCTTCCCCAAACAAAAGCTTAGAATCCAGAGGAGCATCCATTTACTTAGCCTTAACATTATCTGGTAGAGGTTGAAGCCTAAGCCAAGAATACCTTCTCATCACTGAACCAAAAACAGCAGCCCTAGAAGAGGCATCTGCCGCATCATAGCTACATTTAATATAATGATGAATGACTTGAGATGAAGTTCCTAGCAAGAAAAGAACAGAAGTTTTACCCACAGTGTTTAGAAAATCAGAAATAAATTGACAGGCTTGAGAAAGAAGAGCCAACACATACCTAGACATATGGGTCTGATAATTAATAGCCCTAAAAGCTAGGGTAGCTGAAGTGTAAAACTTCTTACCCAGCTTTTCCACAGTTCTGCTATCCTTGTCAGAAGGCAATAATTAGGATGAAGGAAGCAATTGAGATGGCTTAACAGAGGCTGCTGACATTACAGAGGAGTCAGCAGCAAGATATTTATATAAAATATAAGAATCCTCAGGCACCCTATAAAACCTGTCAGGTTTCTTGGAAGCAGGAGCAGAGAATCAGGTGTATGAAAGGCATTGGAAAACGTATCCTACAAAGCAGCTAAAACAGGAGAATAGTCGCAGGCTTAGGAGATTCCAACTGCAGTAACTCATAGTACCTTTTATTTATAACAGAGACCTGAGCACAATCCCCCTTATAAAATCCATCATCCTAGAGAGTGTGCCCCCAAAGGAAATGTCCTCAAAAGGAATATCAGAACAAATAGATTTCTCTTCCTCTAACCCAAAGTCCAAAGGAGAATGAATTTGATTAGAATAAGTCTAGAATTCATCATCAGAATCTGACTCATGCTCAAAGAATCCTGTTTTCTAGACCTTTTAAAGGGAGTACAGGACCAAGGAGGAGCAGGAACAGAAATCCCTTGAGGAAGCTTTAAGGACATTAAAGCAGTAAATAGCCCCTGAATAAAGGCCTGGCAGTCACTTTGTGGATCCCTAGGAGAATAAGAAACATACTCAAGTTTTTGTTTCTTTTTGAAGGGAGCATCCCCTCCAAAAAACTGAAAAGGTTCAGACCCAGGAAGAAAGTCAAGAACCATAGTAGGAACTTCTTCCCCAACTAAAAACAGAGGAACTCCCTTAGGCCCCTCAGAAAAAATCAACAGTGGTTCCCACTGAACATCCAAGATGGACATCTGCAAAGCCTCTTCAGATGTGCTGAAAGCAAGATCCTCACCAGCATCCAACACGGTTACAGCAGGGAAATCTGACAACACAGCCAGGTGAGCCTCTAGGTTTGTAATGACCTCAGTAGAAGCACCTACCAGAGGCTGGACAGTGGAGGATTCCGGTCGTACCTTTTTCACTTTCTTTTTGCCTAATGGCTGACCCTCAGGGTGGGAGATTCCTTCCATTGTATTTTTAGTGAGAAGCTTAAGACGCTGGTTCTCAAGATACAAGGAAATGGAAAAAAGTCTAACGTGAAGGGTTTTTGGGACAAAAGCCTAACAAACCGAACAAGATGTACGGTCACAAGAAGGTCCTAGTCAAAACAGACACTTGTCATGGCGGTCTTTATGGGAATCTGTCTCCCACACTGGCATTTACCTTTCCTGGATGACATTAACCCCAAGGAGCACAAAGCAAGACAAGAAAAAACAAAAACCCCAACAGGGTACTTATATGCAACTGCAAAGAAGCCAGCAAACAGGTGTAGGTTTGGATGGCACAGTGGTGCAGCAGTTTGTGTTGTCACCTCACAGCAAGAGGTTCTCCAGTTTGATTCCGCCTTCTGTGTGGAATCTCCATGTCCTCCCTGCATTCATGTAGGTTTCCCCCCACATTACAAAGACATGCATCTGGAGTGTTTCTCCCTGGGCCTCAGCTGAAAATTGGCTTGTTCCAAGTTGGACTTTCCTGGTAAACAAATAATAAATAAATAAAAATGTAGTCAGTGAAGAATGAAAATGCATTCAACTGGCAGAAAACAGATGCAGGTAAACAGACTGACAGTGAAAAAATACATTTGGACTGGCGGCAAAGAAGTTCTGACTATGGTAGGCCTGAACATCCCCTTTATGCCCTATGCTATGCAAGGAGTGTTTGGGTGATATTTGGTGTACCTTTAAAGCAACAAGAGTCTTTGGTAGACTGGCCAGACATTGGGCTTCCACAGCAGAGAATCCTATATGTTAAGAATACTGCAGCAGTGAATGTAAGGACATCCCATGTTATGGTATGTGCCAAATTGTTATGTTTCTGCATGGAATACATAGGAAAATTCTAAGTTACATTGTTTCATAGAATAGTATGTGCAGTGATATTTTCAGGGTATATTTTTAGGTAAATAAAATGAAGCTAAGTAATCACCAAGAACGTAGTATTTAATGAAGCTTTCGGGCACACATCCCTTCATCAGCATACATAGTCACATCTAAATGCTCTTTATATAGAGGGTTATTTAAAAAGCACATGATCAGAACCAGCCTATAAAAATATATCTAGTCTATTACATCATTACATAATTTAAAAACATATAATCAACCATTTATATTTGAAATTTTTATAAAACTTTAAAAATAACAAAATTTACTAAACATCAATATCATTTAAAAAGCTGTATAATAATATACATATACATATACTTGGCATATATTTATCTTATTTTATTTTATTTCTAACTGCTTTCTGACTAAAACTGGCTTTATACTAACTGCACTGTTAAGACCTGGATTTAAATCTGCCTGTAGTCTAATTATCCAGTCTAATTCTTTTAGCTCTATAGCATTATTTATATCACCACCTCTTATACCTTGCTCAACTATATCTACCACTCTAAATTTAAAATTATGAGTCTCGAATTCCATGATATGTTTATATAGGGCATTTGTTTGTACTTTTCTATTTATTTCAGATCTATGTTCTATAATACGGTCCTTAAGCCGTCTAGTAGTTTTCCCTATATAAAATGCATAGCAATGCGTACAGGTAGCGAGGTAAACTAATCTACTCGTATTACATGTTGCTACTATATGAAACTTATATTCCTTATTTGTAATAGGATGTTGAAATGTTTGATCAGATTCAAATATATCTTTACAGCAAGTACAGTTTTGGCATTTATAAGTGCCTAACCTACCTTGTTCTGGCTTGCGTGTTTCCTTAAAATCTTTATAACATAATATATTTTTTATAGATTGATGGTTTCTATACGCAAAACTAGGTTTAGGGCCTATCAGTTTTTCTATTTCTGGCATAGCCATCAATATTGGCCAGTTTCTTTCAATAATCTTGGTAGTTTGATATGTATGCCCATTGTATGTCATAACATATCTACTTTTTTGCTGTTGCCCTATACTTTGTGTTGTATATAAGTCCTCCATTTGTAATAAAGGGACATTAAATACTGGTCTAAACATGTTATGTCTACCTAAATTCACTTCTTCCATAATATTATTTACAATAATCTCAGTGTAACCATTGGTTACAAACTCATCCTTCATTTTAGCTATCTCAGCTTCATATTGTTTATTGTCAGTTGTTAATTTACTCACCCTAATCATTTGTGATTTAACAATTCCCTTAAATATATGTGGGGGATGCATACTTGCTTTTTTCAAATATCTTACTGTATGTACTTCTTTCTTATGGATCATTGTTTCCAATTTTTCATTTCTTTTATACAGTTTAACATCCAGAAACACTATACTGTGCCTAGAATAATCCATTTTAAACTTTAAAAAGTTAGTTGTGTTATTTAAATAAGATAAATAAAGCAATAAATTGTCTTCAGTGCCTTACCATATAAAAAACAATCATCCACAAATCTGACATAACTTTTCACATATACATTGTGTGCATTATTATTTCTTAATACATATTTCTTCTCCCAATAATATAGCACAAGATTTGCAAATGTATTTGCCACTGAGGTTCCCATGGCTACTCCTGTTAGTTGTTTGTAAGGAATGCCATCAAAGATAAATACATTCTTAGTCAAAACTAGGTCTAACAGTAAACATAATTTTTCTACTTCACATGGTTGCTTAGTGGGGTCCATTAATAATAATCTCCTTATGGCTTCAATACCGTAATCAATGGGACTGACTGTAAATAGTGATTCCACATCAAGTGTTACCAAAATATATTCATTTGTTGCCATGCCATACCATGTGTTTAATTTACTCAAAAAATCAGTTGTATCCTTTATAATGCTTACACCTAGGTAATAATTTTGCCAATTCTTTTTGTAAATATTTTGAGATGGGTTCAGTCACCCACCCTCTACCTGAAACAATGGGTCTCAGTGGAGGGTCATGTAACGATTTGTGGATTTTCGGAATTCCATAGATCTGTGGAATTTTGGGGCATGGAACAGAAAAATAATTAAATAGATCTAATGAAATTTCATTATTTAACTGCATGTCATATATAACCATATTCACTTGCATTATTTGGTTCTTTACTTCCAAAAAGGTTATTTGTTTAAATGTATTGACATCAGCAAGAAAGTTTTTAAATTTTGTATTGTAAAAACTACTGTCCATAAGCACAGTAGCCCCACCCTTATCTGCCTGCTTTATAATTAATTCTTTATCATTCTTTAATTTAAAAAGAGCTTGATATTCCCCATATGTTAAATTATATTTTCTTACTTTATCACATTTCTTTGAATATAGTGACCTTAATTCAATTTCAACTGTATTGGTGAAAGCCAATAACACAGGTGATAGCTGAGGAATAAAAGTACTAGACATTTTATAAGAAATTTCAGTAGGATTCGTATTTGTAAATAATAGCTGTAACATTATACTTCTTGTGAATAATCTAAGATCAATAATTGCATTAGCTATATTGTCCATAGCAAAGGGTATGAATTTCAATCCTTTGCTCAGCAGTTTATAATGATCTTGAGATAAACAACGATGTGTTAAATTTAAAGTACCTTCATTAATGGTAGGAACGACTGCCTTTATCTGCGAGGTAATTTGTTGACTTGCCGTGGGCTGTCGTTCTTCCTTTTCGCCCCTTGCACTGCTTGCTGCTGTGATACTGCTACATTTGGGTTTTTCTCCTGTTGCACTTTCCGAATTATTACCTTTTCCGGTTGTTTTAACCGAAACGGTAAAAAAGCAGAGATCTCCGCTTGTTTCTTATTTTTAAAATCAACTTTTTGTTTTGTTGGAGTGCAGGTGCTCGATGTGTTGGCTATATTCAAGCTGTTACCTCCTGTAACTAACTCCATTAGGACTCCATCGCCTCTTGGTCCTTCTTGATCGCAGCGTTGTGATGTCATTGGAATTACGTCGTGCACACTAGCTTGCTGGCTAGTTGATGTTACCGGCGTTGCTTGTGGCGAATTAAAATCATCCAGCTGATCAAGCAGCCTTGTTGTTATATTCTTATTCTTATTTTGTAAGTATTTTTTATTATTACTGACAGATTTTAAATGTCTATATTCTGGTTTGGGCCAAGAGAAGATATGCCCATTTTTGAAGTCCTGAACATCACGTTGCAGTTTACGTTTTTTCTTCAGCTCAAGTCTACTATCCATAATATGCACATTTTCAATAAAAGTTTGATAGTGTTCATTTGTTGTATCACCATTAATGCACTCCAATACTTGCTTTTCTAAAGATTCTATTTCAATAAAGGCAGTCGTTCCTACCATTAATGAAGGTACTTTAAATTTAACACATTGTTGTTTATCTCAAGATCATTATAAACTGCTGAGCAAAGGATTGAAATTCATACCCTTTGCTATGGACAATATAGCTAATGCAATTATTGATCTTAGATTATTCACAAGAAGTATAATGTTACAGCTATTATTTACAAATACGAATCCTACTGAAATTTCTTATAAAAAGTCTAGTACTTTTATTCCTCAGCTATCACCTGTGTTATTGGCTTTCACCAATATAGTTGAAATTGAATTAAGGTCACTATATTCAAAGAAATGTGATAAAGTAAGAAAATATAATTTAACATATGGGGAATATCAAGCTCTTTTGGAATTAAAGAATGATAAAGAATTAATTATAAAGCAGGCAGATAAGGGTGGGGCTACTGTGCTTATGGACAGAAGTTTTTACAATACAAAATTTAAAAACTTTCTTGCTGATGTCAATACATTTAAACAAATAACCTTTTTGGAAGTAAAGAACCAAATAATGCAAGTGAATATGGTTATATATGACATGCAGTTAAATAATGAAATTTCATTAGATCTATTTAATTATTTTTCTGTTTCATGCCCCAAAATTCCACAGATCTATGGAATTCCGAAAATCCACAAATCGTTACATGACCCTCCACTGAGACCCATTGTTTCAGGTAGAGGGTGGGTGACTGAACCCATCTCAAAATATTTACAAAAAGAATTGGCAAAATTATTACCTAGGTGTAACAGCATTATAAAGGATACAACTGATTTTTTGAGTAAATTAAACACATGGTATGGCATGGCAACAAATGAATATATTTTGGTAACACTTGATGTGGAATCACTATTTACAGTCAGTCCCATTGATTACGGTATTGAAGCCATAAGGAGATTATTATTAATGGACCCCACTAAGCAACCATGTGAAGTAGAAAAATTATGTTTACTGTTAGACCTAGTTTTGACTAAGAATGTATTTATCTTTGATGGCATTCCTTACAAACAACTAACAGGAGTAGCCATGGGAACCTCAGTGGCAAATACATTTGCAAATCTTGTGCTATATTATTGGGAGAAGAAATATGTATTAAGTAATAATAATGCACACAATGTATATGTGAAAAGTTATGTCAGATTTGTGGATGATTGTTTTTTTATATGGGAAGGCACTGAAGACAATTTATTGCTTTATTTATCTTATTTAAATAACACAACTAACTTTTTAAAGTTTAAAATGGATTATTCTAGGCACAGTATAGTGTTTCTGGATGTTAAACTGTATAAAAGAAATGAAAAATTGGAAACAATGATCCATAAGAAAGAAGTACATACAGTAAGATATTTGAAAAAAGCAAGTATGCATCCCCCACATATATTTAAGGGAATTGTTAAATCACAAATGATTAGGGTGAGTAAATTAACAACTGACAATAAACAATATGAAGCTGAGATAGCTAAAATGAAGGATGAGTTTGTAACCAATGGTTACACTGAGATTATTGCAAATAATATTATGGAAGAAGTGAATTTAGGTAGACATAACATGTTTAGACCAGTATTTAATGTCCCTTTATTACAAATGGAGGACTTATATACAACACAAAGGATAGGGCAACAGCAAAAAAGTAGATATGTCATGACATACAATGGGCATACATATCAAACTACCAAGATTATTGAAATAAACTGGCCAATATTGATGGCTATGCCAGAAATAGAAAAACTGATCGGCCCTAAACCTAGTTTTGCGTATAGAAACCATCAATCTATAAAAAATATATTATGTTATAAAGATTTTAAGGAAACACACAAGCCAGAACAAGGTAGGTTAGGCACTTATAAATGCCAAAACTGTACTTGCTGTAAAGATATATTTGAATCTGATCAAACATTTAAACATCCTATTACAAATAAAGAATATAAGTTTCATATAGTAGCAACATGTAATACGAGTAGATTAGTTTACCTCGCTACCTGTACGCATTGCTATGCATTTTATATAGGGAAAACTACTAGACAGCTTAAGGACCGTATTATAGAACATAGATCTGAAATAAATAGAAAAGTACAAACAAATGCCCTATATAAACATATCATGGAATTTGAGACTCATAATTTTAAATTTAGAGTGGTAGATATAGTTGAGCAAAGTATAAGAGGTGGTGATATAAATAATGCTATAGAGCTAAAAGAATTAGACTGGATAATTAGACTACAGGCAGATTTAAATCCAGGTCTTAACAGTGCAGTTAGTATAAAGCCAGTTTTAGTCAGAAAGCAGTTAGAAATAAAATAAAATAAGATAAATATATGCCAAGTATATGTATATGTATATTATTATACAGCTTTTTAAATGATATTGATGTTTAGTAAATTTTGTTATTTTTAAAGTTTTATAAAAATTTCAAATATAAATGGTTGATTATATGTTTTTAAATTATGTAATGATGTAATAGACTAGATATATTTTTATAGGCTGGTTCTGATCATGTGCTTTTTAAATAACCCTCTATATAAAGAGCATTTAGATGTGACTATGTATGCTGATGAAGGGATGTGTGCCCGAAAGCTTCATTAAATACTACGTTCTTGGTGATTACTTAGCTTCGTTTTATTTACCTAAAAATATACCCTGAAAATATCACTGCACATACTATTCTATGAAACAATGTAACTTATAATTTTCCTATGTATTCCATGCAGAAACATAACAATTTGGCACATACCATAACATGGGATGTCCTTACATTCACTGCTGCAGTATTCTTAACATATAGGATTCTCTGCTGTGGAAGCCCAATGTCTGGCCAGTCTACCAAAGACTCCTGTTGCTTTAAAGGTACACCAAATATCACCCAAACACTCCTTGCATAACATAGGGCATAAAGGGGATGTTCAGGCCTACCATAGTCAGAACTTCTTTGCCGCCAGTCCAAATGTATTTTTTCACTGTCAGTCTGTTTACCTGCATCTGTTTTCTGCCAGTTGAATGCATTTTCATTCTTCACTGACTACATTTTTATTTATTTATTATTTGTTTACCAGGAAAGTCCAACTTGGAACAAGCCAATTTTCAGCTGAGGCCCAGGGAGAAACACTCCAGATGCATGTCTTTGTAATGTGGGGGGAAACCTACATGAATGCAGGGAGGACATGGAGATTCCACACAGAAGGCGGAATCAAACTGGAGAACCTCTTGCTGTGAGGTGACATCACAAACTGCTGCACCACTCTGCCATCCAAACCTACACCTGTTTGCTGGCTTCTTTGCAGTTGCATATAAGTACCCTGTTGGGGTTTTTGTTTTTTCTTGTCTTGCTTTGTGCTCCTTGGGGTTAATGTCATCCAGGAAAGGTAAATGCCAGTGTGGGAGACAGATTCCCATAAAGACCGCCATGACAAGTGTCTGTTTTGACTAGGACCTTCTCATGACCGTACATCTTGTTCGGTTTGTTAGGCGTTTGTCCCAAAAACCCTTCACGTTAGACTTTTTTCCATTTCCTTGTATCTTGAGAACCAGCGTCTTAAGCTTCTCACTAAAAATACAATGGAAGGAATCTCCCACCCTGAGGGTCAGCCATTAGGCAAAAAGAAAGTGAAAAAGGTACGACCGGAATCCTCCACTGTCCAGCCTCTGGTAGGTGCTTCTACTGAGGTCATTACAAACCTAGAGGCTCACCTGGCTGTGTTGTCAGATTTCCCTGCTGTAACCGTGTTGGATGCTGGTGAGGATCTTGCTTTCAGCACATCTGAAGAGGCTTTGCAGATGTCCATCTTGGATGTTCAGTGGGAACCACTGTTGATTTTTTCTGAGGGGCTTAAGGGAGTTCCTCTGTTTTTAGTTGGGGAAGAAGTTCCTACTATGGTTCTTGACTTTCTTCCTGGGTCTGAACCTTTTCAGTTTTTTGGAGGGGATGCTCCCTTCAAAAAGAAACAAAAACTTGAGTATGTTTCTTATTCTCCTAGGGATCCGCAAAGTGACTGCCAGGCCTTTATTCAGGGGCTATTTACTGCTTTAATGTCCTTAAAGCTTCCTCAAGGGATTTCTGTTCCTGCTCCTCCTTGGTCCTGTACTCCCTTTAAAAGGCCTAGAAAACAGGATCTTTGAGCATAAGTCAGATTCTGATGATGAATTCTAGACTTATTCTAATCAAATTCATTCTCCTTTGGACTTTGGGTTAGAGGAAGAGAAATCTATTTGTTCTGATATTCCTTTTGAGGACATTTCCTTTGGGGGCACACTCTCTAGGATGATGGATTTTATAAGGGGGATTGTGCTCAGGTCTCTGTTATAAATAAAAGGTACTATGAGTTACTGCAGTTGGAATCTCCTAAGCCTGCGACTATTCTCCTGTTTTAGCTGCTTTGTAGGATACGTTTTCCAATGCCTTTCATACACCTGATTCTCTGCTCCTGCTTCCAAGAAACCTGACAGGTTTTATAGGGTGCCTGAGGATTCTTATATTTTATATAAATATTTTGCTGCTGACTCCTCTGTAATGTCAGCGGCCTCTGGTAAGCCATCTCAATTGCTTCCTTCATCCTAATTATTGCCTTCTGACTACTAGACGGCTTAAGGACCGTATTATAGAACATAGATCTGAAATAAATAGAAAAGTACAAACAAATGCCCTATATAAACATATCATGGAATTCGAGACTCATAATTTTAAATTTAGAGTGGTAGATATAGTTGAGCAAAGTATAAGAGTTGGTGATATAAATAATGCTATAGAGCTAAAAGAATTAGACTGGATAATTAGACTACAGGCAGATTTAAATCCAGGTCTTAACAGTGCAGTTAGTATAAAGCCAGTTTTAGTCAGAAAGCAGTTAGAAATAAAATAAAATAAGATAAATATATGCCAAGTATATGTATATGTATATTATTATACAGCTTTTTAAATGATATTGATGTTTAGTAAATTTTGTTATTTTTAAAGTTTTATAAAAATTTCAAATATAAATGGTTGATTATATGTTTTTAAATTATGTAATGATGTAATAGACTAGATATATTTTTATAGGCTGGTTCTGATCATGTGCTTTTTAAATAACCCTCTATATAAAGAGCATTTAGATGTGACTATGTATGCTGATGAAGGGATGTGTGCCCGAAAGCTTCATTAAATACTACGTTCTTGGTGATTACTTAGCTTCGTTTTATTTGGATATTTGGCAGTGAAGTATTTTCTCTATTTTTTTAGGTACCCAACTGAGGTGATCTGTGCCAGTTACTTTGTGAGTTCTACTGGCATAAAGATTACCTGAATTAGGCTCATATTGGCTTTTGAGGTCCCAGTAAATGTTAGTGTCACTTAGTAATAGCACTGGCTGTATGTTTAAATATTGAGTTGATTGTAGTAGGCATTAATTTGGATGCTTCTAGTTATGTATGCTGGTTAAATTTGCATTAACTAAGACTCTGGGTGGTTATGAACAAAAAAATACCTCCAACCTTTTATTTATGTGAGCCTTTCTATGTACACTGTGTTTTGGGATTTTAAATTCAAAATTATGTATAAAGTGTTTTAAAGTATAGTTCTGGTGCTTCTAGTACATCTGGTTGTATAGTTGTCATCCATGCTTGGAATTCTGGAATTTTATTGCATAGGCTCCTTACATTTAGATGTGCTACTTTCATGCCTTTTAGGTTTGATATGGCCCATAGAGATTCTTACACAGCCTGTCCAACAATGGCACCTAGCCCTAAATATTACTGGAACGCATTTAACATAAATTTTGTCAAGGAAACATAGTTATAACAAATCTTTTTGAAATGCAGTCATCATACAAATAATGACCTCATTGCTTCTTTTGCTGATATTTAAATAGTGGAATACAACAGTGTGTTAACTTGCAGTGGGTTTCAACACAAGTTGGAATAATTTTGCTGAAATTGTATATGAAAATAAATATGAGATAATAGACATTGTTCTGTGCTCGATTTGTTATGTAGTTAGTCAGACAGTCAGTGAAATAGCTGTTAAAGAATAAAAATATTTATGTAAATGTTCTCATGCATAGAATCTTCTGTATAGAGAAAGGTATCTTTGAGTGATGCAAGATAAACCCTTCTTTTGCCATACAACTATAAGCAGATATTTTATTTAAGTTCCCACTTGATCCAAAGAAAGTGTCATTCAGCAACTAAATGCCTTATAACCTAAATTAATAAGATTCATTTACTCATTCATTCATTCATTCATTCATTCATTCATTCATTCCCTGACACTGACTTTATACATCTGAGGGTAGCGGTTGAGACAGAGCTTATCTTGTCAATCTATGGAAACAGGGCAGAACTAATCCTAAGTAGGATGTCAGTCCATCAAAGAACACACATCCGTACACACACACACACACACAGACACACACACACACACACACACACACACACACACACACACACACACACTCCTATGGCCAGTTTAGAGTGTCCAATCCACCTACTGCATGTCTTTGGAATGTGGGACGAAACTCACATGAAAACAGGGAGGACATGCAGACTCCACACAGAAGGCACCCCAGCTGAAAATAGAACCAGGGAACCTCAACACACTATTCATTTCTTTCAGGCACTGAGCAGCAAACCAGTAGCAGACAATGCTCAGGACTGTGGATTGTAACAGTAGTTGGCATCCAGCAGAACAGGACTATGTACCTTGTGATCACATAATGCCTTTGCCACTGCTGGAGTTGATGTTGGATACCTTTCTGACACTACGCAGCATAGCAGCTTGTGTTCACATATGTTCACTTGTAGTAGATGTGTCTTGGAGAGGATTACTTGCTTTATAAAGTATATAATGTAGCAGGGCTGAACTGGGGGTGCTGGGGACAAATCTACTTATATAGTCAGGGTGTTATGACTTTAAAATGATAATATGGGTATATAATTCTCCTTAAATTGCAAATGTGTTGTGATATAACTAGTAGAGAATAAATACTGAACTTAGTACTCATCTAGGCTGGCAACTACATGAAAAGCCCAAAAAGCTATTACCTGTCTCATTGGTAATCTCTCCTTTAGGACAAGGAATGCAGTTGAAACAGCAGACAGGCTGACCTTCACGAGTAACCTGTCTGAGACCAGGAGTACAGCTGTCACTGCAAACAGAGCGAGGTGTCTGGAAAAACAAGGAAATTAAAAAAAATGATTCTAAAAATAAGCATCTGGATCAAACAACAAAATTATCCAGGAAGTTCACACTTATATAAAAACAGTATTTACACACACATATGTATGTATTAATGTGCTAAAAAAAGCCATGCTTAAATCAAAGTTACAATCGGTTTGTTAAAGGGCAGTAACAGGATTATACTTACAACAGACTGAATATTGAGCTATGCTGATGCAACGTTCACTGAAAGTGACTAGTGCAAACATATCTAAGGCCTATAAAGTTCACATATGAAGCATGTACAAGATGGAACTATAAGTAGGCTTCATTAACCTTTTATCTTTACTGTGACAATAAGCTCTGTCCATTCATTATACCTTATTGCACTGTGCTAGTGTCTGGTAACACTTGAGTGCCTAATACATAAAATCCCACCCTGCAAGTTTTGAATTGTGCAATAAGGAATCCTGGAGTCTTATTTTCATGTTCCGTACAAAGTAGAATGATACAGTTGAATACTAATGCATATTCCGATATTCCATAATATGCCTTCCATATGATGCACATAAAAAGAGGCACAGCACTTGGGCCAGTGATAAACTGTAATACTATGGAATATAGGAATCCCATGTGGCACCACTACTGTTTAGGTCTTCTCCTATAGCACCTTACTCCTGCCACTACTCCCTAACTCCAACTCCACATATTACCTTAAGAGAAAACCTTCCTAACAGTAACACTAGACATGGCACTCATGCATACACCTTACATACAACAACACACACATAAACAGAACAGTAAAGCCATTCATCCCATTTATTAGCTCTTAACTCTTGCATGCAAGTACAAACACACACATACACACCTCTTAACAAACACAAATGCATGCAAAGCATTGCACTCATACATACACCTTACATGCAGCAACACACAAAAAGAACAGTGAAGCTATCTGATTCATTAGCTTTTAACTCTAACCCTAACTCCGAAACATTTGCATGCAAGTACAAACACAGACATATACACACCCCTTAACAAACACAAATGCACACAAAACATCTCTAAATCGACCCCCTTCCCTAGCTCTTATTCTAACCGCTACATAAACTCACACACTACTACATCTAATGTGAAAGGTTCTACATTAGAAAAAAACCTCTCATACAAACACAACTCGCATCATTCATATATATATATATATATATATATATATATATATATATATATAGGAACTGAATAAGATCAGCTCTACAATTGGTTGACATCTGTTAGTCAACAACATTTGGCTGATTACACAGCTGGTCAACAGATGTGTGGGCTCACACAATTCTTGTGTAGGGAAATGTAACCTTTCCCCAACATTGTGCAATCTTGGAATAAGCATATACAATTAGCAGGGGGGCCGAGGGACAGAGCCTTCCCATATAGGGGTTTCAGAGGTTTTTTACACCCTGCAATAACAATGTGTTATTTGCTTTTATTTTTTAGTTTAATATTTTGCATGCATTAGGGTTATTCTTCAGCATGTGCAATAGTGTATTTACATTCCTGTTGCTGGCAATTTTTTGGTTGATGTTTTGACAGTCAAGAAATTTATGTATTTTGATGTTAGTCAGTACACCTATAGATATATACACAAACAGATATATATAATATATATATATATATATATATATATATATATATATATATATATATATATATGTATATATATATATATATATATATATAATATATATATATATATATATATACATACACATGTACATATACATATCAATAAGCATCATGATGAAGGCTGGGATTCACAGTTAATTTTTCAAAGTGTGGCACAAAATAGTGGTGGCAGTAGCCATGTGCAGGATGTGGCTATTCAAAGGCACAGGCTGCATGAAAATGCACTTAAAATTTTGCAATATTGCAATTTGCTACACATGAAATTGAGCCTATAATGATATGAAAAGTAGAATGTCCCATGCAAATGAATACCACAGGATATACAAATGTAAGAGAACAGCATGGTGCAGTGATTCAGAGATGTATAAAATGTAGAAACTCCACACCCTGTCCACCTAGATTGATTGCCATGATTTACAATGTTCAGGACAACAGCCATGTTAGGCATGCCAGCAGCAATAAATCAACAGCATGTGCAGGCAGCTGCCATCAGTAATGGTGCTTACAATGCTGTGTACCAAGATTCCCCAAACTCATGGAGATAATACAGACAGTGTCTTACATATCATTACCTGACAGATCAGCAAATAATAAATGGCTTCATAGTTGATATGGATACTCTACAGCACCTAGTCCAACCATGTCATCCATGAGCAGAATTGAGGGATGTCCATGGTATGCTCATTCCTGTGGACACAAAGGCTTTTGTAGCAATGACCACCCTAGCTATGAGCTACAGGGATACTCCGTCAAGCTATGGAGAGCATCACAGCTATATCACAGATCTTATTAGGCCAAGCCTTTAGTAGCAACCTCTGGGGGGACATGGTACCCTTGGATGTAGGTATTCTCTCTCTCCAGTCTTTTGCAGACACCGTATCTTCAAACCATGGCACCTATAGGTCACTATGGCAAACACTGATATACAATATTCTGTACCACATACCTTATCAGACAGACATTGTGTATCCAAATCAAATATTCCTACAGGGCAATAGTGTTGGTCACTTTACTTCACGCACAAGTATGTGTCCCACCATAGTCGTATGGCCATTACTAACCTGGTGCTTCCCCTGCTGACACATGCATAGCAGGTTATTCTTAGGTAAGATATTACCTCAATCTTGCAAGTATTTCCATTAAGTCCAAAATTCCAACAGAGTGCTTGTGCACATACCTATGTGGAATATGCACATGTATAAGCCTTTGTGGGAAGGCTCAATCCCTACTCCCACTTCCAAAAGAACTGGAGTATCCTATGCTCTGATCCATGAAACAAGAACAAAATGGCATAAGACACGTGAAAAAGTAGGCATATCTTGTTGGAACCATCCCATAATGACATATCAAACAGCCTTTAAAATGGTAAAGGTTGTGCAAATGTATGGCAATCATGAGAATATCAAAGTTAATTGCATCACTATAATGTTTGACTGACTTGTATCCATGACAGGCACACGCATGACTAAGTGTCCACATACAGCAGTTACTCCTTAGAGGATAAGACAAAGTACTTATCTAAAATGTTGAGCCTTTCACACAGCCTCTCCCATATTTCTCATTCTTTCTTGCTTCAGATATTTATATAGAAACCTGCCTATCCTAAGGATTATGTTTGTTATGGGATAATTTTAAGTTTTCCTTTAAAGGGGATTTGGATAATGCCAAGTGACAGTGAAGGTAAAGTCTGAGTGGTCAATAAAAGCAGAAATGGATAAATATTGCACAATTTATATTTAAAAACTTTTATTATTTCTATTATCATTTAACTCTGCATTTATTTTTAAACTGGTCTTATTTACTCTACGAAGGAACACAGACAAATTACTGTTTGCAGTTTTATTTAAAAATGTCTTATTTTATGTTTATTTTTGTAACTTAAATTCTGCAAATATTGAAAATTAACAGATGGATTTGATCACATTTAATCACTAACAAAGCAATGTCCTCTCTCTAATCATTCATAAAATGTAGATCATGGGATTACATCTCTCATGGGCATAAAAGAAGGGCTGGGAATTCATAAACATAACTGCAGAAGCTCCAAACCACAGTTCCAGCAGAAAAACAATTCCAGAAGAACACTCAGAAGCTGAAAGAATCATTTGATTTTAGTGCTTTTGTTTTAATAAGTACAAAACTTCTTCAGATAAAACAGTGAAAAATCCAAACTAGTTAAAAAGGAAGCTTATATAACATTCTGAGTCACATGAGAACCAAACCCTCTTTCACTCACAGAAATTTAAAGCTATACAGCCCTATTAACAGTCTTCAATTAATCTCTAAATAGCATGATGTCCCACAGTTGTTATTATTGCACAACAAGAAATTCAAAGAATTCCATTTAGAAGACCAGATATAAAACTGGACTATTAGAAGGGAACCAACATTTAAAATTTTATCTTTTTAAAGCATTAAGTTTTAATAAACAACAAATGGAGGTGTGACCATTAAGTCCGGGCCATCTGTTTGGTGTGCAAATAAAGTTGCCAAAATAGCTTACATTTTTTTAAGTACAGCTGTGACAGACCTCTACGTTCACTTTGTACAACTTTCTCAATGATCACAAATTTAAAAGAATGACCTGGAGCATCTCCGGCATGTTTTGCTAATGCATTTGTTCCCTTATTGATTCTAATGTCATTTATGTGTTCATACACATGGTCCTTTAACTTATGTTCGGTTTTACTGATATAAAATGCCAAACATTTTTGGCATAGAGCAGCATATGCTATGCCACTAGTATGACAATTAAATGAACCTTTTAATTTAAAAGGGTGATTGCCTATCTTGAATTCCTCACATACCATAATAAATTTACAGATGGAACAGAAGCCACATTTTGCCATTTTACAGTTCTTTTTGGGAAAAGAATTGCCAGTACCAACATATTCCACTATTGGCTTTAAATGGGGTTTATCACCCAACTTGTTCAAAATATCTGTGTCCTCATTCAACAGGGTCCAGTTCTTTTCCAAAATTTTCTTTATGTCTCTGCTGTCCACACTAAATGGAGTAATAAAGGCTCCACTATAGCTGAGGTTTCTATGACTCATGGCTATGATCCCCCCTACCTCTGATGTGGGGGAGAAGGTACAAAGTGGTTCCACTGTGGAATGTTGGGAAGCTATATGTGTTGTACTAGACTTATTTTGAAGAATGGGGACAAAAAAATCCTCTCACGTTTATTGATGACTTCATACATCAACTCATTGGCCAGACTAGACAGGTAATCTCAGGCTGGAAACATAGACTTGGTGTGTTCACACTCATCCAGAAAGTCTTCAAATTGTGGTACCATGTTTTTCTTCCCACTTCAATATGACAATGTTTGCTACAAGTCCACCACAAGCAGCTCTCATAGCAACTCCTGTGGACTGTAAAAAAATACTCATGGTCAAAAATGAAATAATTATTCCTTAAGACCATCTCTAATAATGTTTCAAAGTTGTTAATTCTGTCTTGTGGGATGCCCTTATCATTCAAGTATTCAATAAACCATTATAAACCAACATCATGGGGTATAACATTATAAAGATCCTTCACATCCATTGTTACAAAAATGAAGTTGTCATTATACTCCAGACAGTTAATTCTACTAAAGAAATCCCATGAGCCTTTACAAATGTGATCTTCTTGTGTAACAAAACACTTTTCCATCCTGGCATTTTACGCAAGGATGTGTAATTAACCCTCTGCTGTCAACAATGGGTCACATGGGGGGATTTGGTTGCATTTATGAATTTTTGGAACCCTAAAAATCACAGGTATAATGGGGGACTAGGCCTTCAGGAAATTATATTCCTGTATATCAATCTGCTGGTCAATAAATAAATCATTGAGGGTATCCCTGACTTTTTTGTATGCAGTATTCAGTTCATTTAAGGAAACTTTGGCATAAAAATCACCTGCCAACAGATTATAGGTTCACAGGATCATAGGTAGGTACTAGGCTATCTGCCCAAGGGCCTAAGTAAGACTAGCCAACAAGGTTCCCTGGCTTACACCACCCAAGAAAGATAATTTCCTGTGCCCCTGTCAAGCAGAGCCACAGAAGTGATCCCCAGGGTGTATTTCCTATTTCCCATCCACTCATCAAGATTTTTCTTGAAGAGCGCTAATGAGGAACTTTGCTTGACATAGATGGGTAGCTTGTTCCAGAGTATAGGAAGTCTCTAGGACAGGAATCTGTCCCTGCAGCATTGCCTGTTTATTGTGGTGACAAGGTTTAGGTCCCTAGTGTGTGTAGCTTGGAGGGATTGAGATTTCTTTAGGTGTAGCATGTCCAACAGTTCTGGGTTTAACATAACTTTTTATATGCTAGGCAGAGATCTCCTCTGAGTAGGCGATATGCTACAGAGTAAAGCTGGAGTTTTTTGAGATGGTCAGTGTAGGGCATCTGTTTGAGGCCAGTAATCCTCTTTGTGAGGTACTTATGTAGCCTTTCCAGCTGCTGCAGATGTCATGTGAGGTACATTCCAAAAAGGGCATTGTAATCTATAATGGGACTAATGAGTGCTGAGTAGAGGGGAACAATGACGTCTTCTTTCCTGGATGAGGACCCTTTTGTGATGAGGTGTGCCACATAGAAGGATTTCCTGAATACTGTGGTGATGTAATTATCAAACGGGAGACTACTCTCCACCTGGGTCCCAAGCTCTCTTATCATGCTTTCGGTGTTAAGTAGACTGCCGTTTATGTGGTAGTTCATGGGTACAGAGATTTTACCAAAGGGGATGACAATGCACTTTTTGGCATTGAGCGTGAGGCCATGCCTCTGACACCAGGCATCTGTCTCAGTGAGGCCCTTCTGTAGGACGTCCACATCATTTGGGGACTCGACTATGGCTCCTAGCTTGCAGTCATCTGGGAACTTCATTAGCCAGAGGCCTTCTGTGTTAGCCTGTACTTTAAAGAAATAGATATCAAACAGGAGAGGTCCCAGGACTGAACCCTGTGGTACTCTACTTGTCACTGGTTTGAAGTCAGATTTGGAGACTGCAACTTTTACAGTGTGGGTTCTGTCAGTGAGCCAGTTGGCAACCCATCTTGTGATGTAGGGATTTATACCTATTTTGGTGAGTTTAGTTATAATTCCATAATGGGGGATGGTGTCGAAAGCCTTGGAGAGGTCAAGATAGGCTGTGTGAACCACCTTACCCTCATCTACGGCTTTGGTGACTGCCTGAAAGAAGTCGATCAGGTTCAGAAGGCATGATCTGCCTTTTACAAACCCAAACTGGGTGGGGTCCAGAGATTGGAGGTTACAAATGTCTTTGTTTATGAGTTCCATGATGATACGTTCTATGGCCTTGCAGACCAGGCTTGTCAAGCTAATAGGGCAATAGCTCCCAGGATCAGTGGTGGCTCCCCCTTTGTGGAGTGGGATAACTATTGCTGTTCACCATTCAGTAGGCACAAAGCCTGATGTGAGACTATGATTTAACATGGTGCTTAGGTGGGGTGCCAGTTTGTCCTGAAGTTCATGTAAAACGCAGCCTGGGATGTTGTCCGATCCCATGGGTGCTGTGTTTTTGGTTTTAGAGAATGCAGCTTTTACCTATATAGATGTAATTACAGGGACTCTGCATTCTTTCTGTATAGATATGGGCCCTTTAGGGGATGAGAGATGGGTAAAGTCAGCACTGAACTTATCTGCCAGGTTGTTGGCAATATCAGTTGGTTCTGTAATTTTCATGCCGTTGTGCTGTAACTCAGAGCAGATCTGGGTGTTGCCATTGAGATTCTTGACATAGCTATAGAATGCTTTGTGGTTGCCCTTAGAATCAGTGGTGATTTTGTTTTCATAGCTAGCTTTGGAGGATCTTATAAGGGATCTCAGCTTCTTACTGAGGCTGACCAGGGAGCTCCTCCACTCATGGGATTTTACTCTCTTTTGCAACAGTTTCTTTCTTCTGTTGTAGAGTTTGTTTATGGCAGGGGACCAGCAGATCGGCTTCCTTTTTTTGGAGAATAGCATCTTGGTTCTGTTTGGGATAGCACAATCCATGCACTCATATAAGTGCTTATAGAGTGCATTTGTGTAGGATTCAGCAGTCGTAACTGTATTGTCCATCTGCATGGGTGTCATGATGTTCACCAATTCACCAAGTCTTAAGAAGCATGAAGTTGTCTCTGGAGAAATTTTTTACTATGGTTTCGTTAATGGTGGGTGGGGGTGGGATGCGGATATCTAGGGTGATTAGCTTATGGTCAGATCTGACCAACGAGGAGTTGACTTCAGGTGTGGAACACCAGTCACTCGGGCTGGTAATGACTAGGTCTAGGATATTGTTGCCCCTGGTGGTGGTGAGGATAAGATGATCCAGGACACTGGAATTTATGAATTCCAGAAAGTGTTGAGCAAAGGAGTTGGTACATGAGTAGTTTTCCCAGTTAATGGTGGGGTAGTTGAAATCGCCTATTATTAGGGTGTTTGGTTGAACTGTAATATTTTCCAGTATATTAAGAAAAGAGGAGTGGGAATCCTGGGGCATGGTGGGGGATTTGTAGCAAGCTACAATTTGGATTACAGTTTTGCCCAGTGTTAGTTGCACTTGGATAACCTCGGATGCATTATGCTGCGCAACTAGCCTGGAGGTGTGGATATCCTAGATGAATATGGACACACCTCCGCCTTTGGTGTTCTGGTCCAGGTTAGATGGCCAAAAAGTGTGGTATGAGTTAAAGCCTGGTAATGCAGGGGTGCTCTCTAGAGCCTTGAATCAAGTCTCAGTCACTGCACAGATATCGATGTTCTCCATTTTAAAGAGTGCCTCAAGTGAGTGCATTTTGAGATTTAGACTTCTAGCACTGAGTAGCATTACCCTCTATTTTTGCTTGCCGGTTCTTGTTACATTGGTGAATTTGTCATTTGAACCTTTCCTAAAAAAGGCACTATAGGGGCGGCAAGACCCTTAGCCAGTATCTGGAATCCCAGGGATGACAGGTGCAGGCCATCTATGGCAAAGCATTGTGGTCTGTCGACCATGTTGTCCCAGGCAGACAGATACTGGATCCCCTTAGAATGGCACCAGAACCTAAGCCAATTGTTGAAGTCAATCATTTTGTCCTTGTACTGCGGTATCATTCTGGGTGATGGTAGGATGCTACTCAGGGCTAGGGTTATGCCTGCCTGGGCTACAAAATTGGAGAGCACTTCCATGTCTCTTTTCATGTAGTCCAGAGAGGTATGTCTCAGGTCGTTCACACCAATATGGACAATGACAGAGTCATATTTGTACTTGTTGTGGAGTGACCTGAGTGTGTGGGTTATGTGGTGGATCCTGGCACCCTACAGGCAGCTACAGTAACCTCCTCTTGTTTAACCTGGTGAGTGGGACATCAGTGTGCCTGACTATAGAGTCACCTATTTCTAGTATGTTGGAAACGTTGTTTTGCCTTATGGGCTGTGGTTTATTGGCACACTGAGTCTGTGGGCTATGTGTCATTTGGGTTGTGTTGGAGGGTGGAGGTTGCTTGTGTTTCTGCTTTGGAGATCATTGTTTCTTTAGCAGATTATTATTGAGAGCCTCTGTGAATGTTTTTGTGTTTCTATGTGGGGATTCTGGTGGTGTAGGTTTAGTGGGACTATGTGATGAGTGTGGTGTGGTGGAATTGTTTACTTTCTTCTCTTGACTGTCAAGTTCAGTCTTGGTTGGAGAGAGCTTTACCTCCAATTTGGCTAGATAAGTGCATCTCTCACAGGTTGTGGTGTTGGGTGGTAGGAGGAGAGGGTTGTCTGTGTACATGAGGCAATTGCTACATTACCCCAGGATGCCCAGATTCATCAGATAGACAGGAGAGAACACTGGGAGCTGACCCTTGCACATGCCTGAATAAAAAACTACTTTCCTCTAGACAAGTGAGGAAAGTGAGTATAAGAGCTGTTTTCTCTAAGCAAGTGAGGAAAGTAAGTACAAAAACTGCTCCTCTAGGTAAAGAGGAAGGTTGAGTGCTGCAGTAATTTGTAACTTATTTAGTGCTAACAACAAGTTCTGAACAAGTGCTGAGCATGAATAAGCAAATTCAGGTGCTAAAACTAAGAATCTGTACCTGGATTTTGTGGTAGATAGGCTACCTAGTGCTTACCTCTCCCACTGATAAGCTAGAATGCTTCCTTCCAACACAGAAAGGCTTGGGGGGCTCAGAAGCTTACATACAGCCCTGGATACAGCAAATCTGTATCTGGACTAGACTAGTTACAAGAAAGGTGGGAAACAAGTGCAAACATGGGCATATAAACCAGAAAGTTGAAAGAGATGGAAAAACTGCCCAATCCTAATATTATAATCTGCCTTGTCCATAATGACTAATCCCCCTCCTTTATCTGGTTTCTCCAATCTCAGAGCATGATTGTTCAGTTCTTTAATCAAAACCGTTTCACTAGGAAGCATATTGTCCACATATTTATGCCTTCTTGTTTTACTGAGGATGTCTCTAAAGTAAATTTCGCACATCTTTTCGAAAAGGTTGGGTGGACCAGTGGGTTAAAAGTATTGCAAATCCTCAAAGGATCCAAAGAGTCATTAGAAGTGTTAAATAATATATTAAAATTCAATTTTGTTATATATTGTTTGAAGTCCATAAGTAAATTAGGCAAATTAGCTTGTTCACATGGTACAAAAGTCATACCTCATTCAAAACGTTCAACACAGTCCCCTCTAACTTCATGGGAGGAGTAATTGAACACTTCAAAGTCTCCTGTGGTGTTAAAAATTATTTTACATTCATTAATTGGTGTGGTAGAAGAAAAAAGGAATTGTACTTACTTCCGATGGTTGCTCCTATGTTTTGAGTTGTGCCAATATGTTTGTTTTTTCAAAGATGGTGTTCATTGCACCTGTTGGTTCAATGAAAAGTGATTCTGCCTCACCTTGATTCCCTCGGAACGATGAAGCAATGGCGAGTTTAAAGGCTCACTGTTGTGATAAGTATGGTTATCACTGGAGTGAGCCTCCTGCCCAACTCTGTGTGGACATGTATTAGATGAAGTATTATAATCATAGGTAGCTGCAGTGGTAGACCCAAACCGATTCCTCTGGTAGAGGGAATTAACTGTGTTACCCAAATATGTATGCTTGTCCCTTTCAAGTTTTTTTATTTTCCTATTTTTGATAACACTTAATTGTTCTTTGATACTCCTAAAGATTCTTGCATAATCAGATCTATACTGTTCAAATGTTAAGTAACAGGTGATGAGATTGTCCAAAGTATGTATTTCTCCTGTAAGTTCATCTATTAAGTTCTTGTTGTGGTTAATAAATAACTGCATGTACTCACATCCATGCTGGTCAAAGAGTTTCAAGAGTTCATGATGTAATGGAAAATCTTCCATCAACCCAGGGGGTAGCACCAAATTCTTAGACCTTTAAGTACCCTACACTCTTTGGGGTCTATATTAGAACATCAAAGTTTCAAAACTTTGAATGTTCTAATATCGACCTCTATTCAGCAAAAGCTGAAAACATCGAACATACAGAACAGCAAACTTTTTCCTAGGGAAAAAATTCACTGTTCCAAAACACATACACACAACACAAGCACACCAAACAAAGAGCAATCCACACACATACACCTAAAATCTTACACCTAACCCTACACTAAACTATACACACACCACTAACTATCCACTTACCTTAACCCAAACCCTAACCCTAAGGTTCATCACTATCGCACACTCACCTCACCCGCACCCTAACCCTAACTCACCTACCCCGCCCTAACCCTCACGTTCACATAATCGCACACTTACCTGACCTGTACCCTAACCCTAACTCACCTAACCTGCCCTAACCCTCACGTCCACACAATCGCAGACATACCTAACCTGCACCCTAATCCTAACTAACCTAACCCGCACTCAATCATACACTTACCTGAACCCAACCCGTAACTTTCCACCACAGCGCTGAAAATACCGAAGCAACAGAAACGGACAACTGAGTTCTTACCCTAGGAAAAAATTTGGTTTTCTGTTGCTTCGATATTTTCAGCTTTCACTGAATAGGGGTCGATATTAGAACATTCGAAGTTTTGAAACTTTGATGTTCTAATATAGACCCACTCTTTGACATATTCTAAAAGAAAAGCATTTTCCAGTTGCAGTTTCTTTACTTTTAGTAACTTGTAATCAAATTGATTGAATCTCTGTTCGATGGTTTCATTGTGAGAAGTTGTAGACTCAAAAAAATGTATTTTTCCTATCTCTTTGTGTGTGTGTGTGTGTGTGTGTGTGTGTGTGTGTGTGTGTGTGTGTGTGTGTGTGTGTGTGTGTGAGTCCATACTGAAGAGGGCAAAATAGGATCTCTATGATTCAAAGAGAGTATTGCCATCTGGGAGTTGTGAAGCAGATGAAAACCATCCCAGAAGTGATGCTTTTGCTCCCACACATTCCCCTCCTGGCTGGAAGGGTGCTCCAAATGAGGGAATACTATCAAGCCTCTGAGACAGCTGTTGTACCAACAGTGTGAGGTCTCCAATGGACTGTTGGAGGGAATGTGAGTCAGGTTCAGGAAATAACAACTGGAAAGCGGTCAATCCTCTTGCAGGCATAAACACAAAACAGACTCCAACACAGAGTAAACAAACCAAGAAAAAATATGTACTGCAGAGGCTCCAAACCACAGTTCCAGCAGAAAATCAATTACAGAGAAACACTTAGAAGCTGAAAGAAACATTTGATTTTAGCATTTTTATTTTAATAAGTAGAAAAACTTCTTCAGATAAAACAGTGAAAAATCCAAGCCAGTTAAAAAGGAAGTTTATATAATATATGCCTGGGAATAATATGTGGTGGATGAGCATCTTGCCAAAAGTGAATTAATATGGCAAATAAAGTTGGATGCCACTAATTTTACTGGGTTAAATGACTCAATTTCCATTTCTTCAATTTTAAAGCTGAGGCAGTTCGCTAATTAACTATTACTGATCATTATTTTCATTGATTAATGAGGTTGTGTCACATGATTTTAAACAAGTATATATTGTGTTTCAGTACTCAGTTCTGATGAAGTTCCTGGAACAATTATTTGAAACAAAAGTGCTTGGCTTTGTCATTTTAATAAAACAGTTGTTTTTTATGTGTGTTTAGCCATTTGTTTTGGCAGTACAGGAGTTTGTTTGTAGATTCTGCCAGTTTTGTTCAGATTCTTCCTCCCCCCTGTGCCCTGTATTTTTGTGGCATCACCCACAGATTATGAAGCCCAAATGAAGAACAGATGAGCAGTAGTGTACATGAATCAGTAATGAGCACAGCTCTCTTCAGTATCATTCTGCCTCTCATTGTACAGTGCTGTTTACTAGTGCCTAACAGTAATGGACCATAATGCAACCATACCCTAACAGCAGTGGGTAGCCTGCACTCAAATAATTGTGTGTGTATATATATATATATATATATATATATATATATATATATATATATATATAGATATATATATATATATATATATATGCACACACACTGACACAGACACACATGCACAGACATGCATGCACACACACACACACACACACACACACACACACACACACACACGCACGCACGCACGCATGCACGCACACACACACACACACACACACACACACACACACACACACACACATGCATACATGGTAGCCAGACCAGTACAAATCCCTTTTATGACAGAAGAGCACTAGCAATGTTTTGTCCACTGAGTCGGTTAGACTGACAGATGTCATGTGTTATTTGCAGAACTGGATACCAAGACTATAAGATATGTTTTAGCAGCAGTAGCTGTAACCACGTGCCTGACACTTGAGTCATTCAGTGCTTCACACCAACCTTGCACATATTGCTGTACATAAATAAAGAGTACACAACTTCCATTATTGTTTGTTTTCTACTTAGCTCTCAGACATATACTTTCTGTGTGCCTCTAGTGCCTATTAACATATGGGTTACAGAGCATACATTGTTGTGTACCCTGTATCAAACAGCTCCTTTTCCCCATTGCTTGCAGCTCTAATATATGTCTTGGAAACAAAGCAAATAGGTGTCATGTACATATATTCTCTACCCCTTTTCAAAGAAAACTACAAGCACCCTGTAACGTGGGGAATTCAGATTATAGTTCTTTGTACAAAAACATTTTAAGATTGTTTCTAGGATCTTCAACTTGTGGTATACACTCTGCCTCTCTACTCTGTTGCCCTAACACCAATCTCCTGCACTGTACTACAGAATTTAAGCTTAGTTTTGCAACAAATGGTGCACTGAGCAACTCAGCTGGGATCAATGCCACAGTCTGGTGCATTGAGCTGAAATGGGGATCAATGCCACAGTCTAGTGCACTGAGCTGAAATGGGGATCAATGCCACAGTCTGGTGCACTGAGCTGAAATGGGGATCAATGCCACAGTTTGGTGCACTGATCTGAAATGGGGATCAATGCCACAGTTTGGTACACTGAGCTGAAATGACAGAAGCACAATTCTGGTTCTGAATCCCCCATCTGGCAGACTCTGTATAGGGCTTAGTGTGGTGTACAAATAGTGTCTATGTATCTGGTATGATTGCATGATTGCACTTAATATGACTTAAAGTATTCATTTGGTCAAATATTTAAAATCTGTATAATCTTACCAGGAATGGTCTGTTGTGTTCAAGTAAAAAAATAGTTATGCAACAGAACATTACACATAGTTCACTCTTCAGGTAAAACAAGAAATGTATTTTAGGAACGGATCTGCTCCAGTTTCCATGAAATTATTTATTTGATAATAGACAAATAGTGGAAGATACAGTCTCATATAATAAAATAAACAGAACATGCTACCTTTGCACATCTTAAAGTTTATATTGCATTTTACTTTTTCATGGTTTAATATCCTTTTCATTGTGAATGCCAAAGAGTTATTTAATTCTAAATTACACTGTTCATTTGCACAGCTTGTTTGCTGATTTTATGGAAGTATATTATCAGTCTAGATTCCATTCCATTAATAACAAAATTACTTTGTTTTCTGTGAACAAGCACACTTTTCTGAGTTTAGGATGCAGGCATTTTATAAACAAAAAGTTTATTCCATTTTTTTCAAATGTATCCAGAATATCTAAGATATTAACTAACTAGAAATCACTAAGGAACTGCTAACTCCAGACTGTCCATATTCAGAACTAATATAAATTAAGACTGTAATAACAAACTGGCACCTAATAAATTGTCATAAATATAAAATAAAAGATCATTTTTCAGACGTCATTTTTCTACAGCAAAAGAGTAAACTAGAACAGTAACAGTGCATTTCAATTAAATAATTAAAATAAATAACCAAATAGCATTAGTACCATTTGGATGTCTCTTTTACACGGAAAGGGTTTAATTTGCACATGCCAGTAAAATCGTGAATCTTAATTTCATCTATGTTAAACTGACATATTGTTTCATATCTTAGCAAGAAATCAATATTTTACCACATGCATTTTTGAAATGCTCATTGACTATAAAACTTAAATGTTAGAATGGGATGTAATACGGTTTGTATTATAGCAGCCAGAAGTCCAAAAACTCCCTAGATGCCTTGAACCTCTGCTAAGGTTATGAGTTGCATACCATATACAAGATGTCTAGAAGGTAATGTTACATTCTAGCGTGACTCCCTCTTCAGATGAAAACGTTGTGCAGCCATGTGCAAATAGTATAGTAAAAGTTAAAATAACTACCTGCTTGTTTCTTATTTTGATAATCAGTGCTTTTAATCTGTGTTGTATTCCTCCTCCACGCAGTGAAATTGAAAACAGAGCAGCACATGGCATCTGACAAAGATGGCCTAAATAATTAAAAGCTGTCTTGCTTACTTTATGCCTCCACAGAATCTGCAGTTCTTTCTGTTAATATGAGGAACTAATTTATTATTTTTGTCACAGCTAATAAAGAGCTGTATTGTTAATTAATGTTACACAATAAAAATAATAGAAACTTGGCTTGACAGACTGACCAGCATGAAAAGAAAAAACTTCATCTTTATGTCATAATCATTCTTAGCTTTAAATGTTCATTGGCCTAATTTAATACTTTTAACCTTTCGTACCTTACGGTGCATAGACAGGACAACCAAGCCTATGTTTTAATTAAGTCCTGTACACTGTTATCTTTACACAGAAAAAATAAATTTCTGTCTCACCTGCATATGTTCTGCACTCCACATTATGGCACTTTCATTGATAATCAGCGTTTGGCCAGGTGGGGCACTGCCATCAAAAGAGCCTGCCTTGATATACCTTCCAACACCATCAGGTGACATCTGCCAGTTCTGGATATCAAACAAGGCTGGAAAATCACCATTTTCATCATAAAATACATCCTCACCAGCTTTGTTTTTAAACTTGATATTTTTCAAAAATAGGAGAACCTAAATTCAAAAGAAAATCAACAGATAGCTAGAAATTATCAGCTGCTATGGTCTTAAGCTGCAATATGAATCACAATTACGTAACAATAATATTTCCTTTCATTTACATGTCTTCCAAAAACAACAGCAATGCTCCACAACACTGTGTTAGTTTGAGCTTTAAGTTAAATACTTTCATGGCAGAAAATCAGGCACATTCTGAAACCATCACAATGAAGACAAATCGTGAAATCTTACTCTGTAAAATTTTGCACTGTTGTTTCAATAAAATTTTTTGTTTGAAATTAAACAAATTTCAGAAAAGGGTTCCTTGTGGACCCTGCAAATCCCTTGAATTGAATACTATGATTCTGGTCAAATATCTCTGTGCCCATATGCAAAGTATGTAGGATGTGGGGTATAGGTACCACCTGATATCTCTTCCTCAGGTGGTATGTGGTCAGGGCCTGAGGGCCATTCACAAGGTATGCATGATGTAGGGTAGGGGCACTACATGGTATTCCTTCCTCAGATGCTATGTGCTTCGGCCCTGAGGGCCATGCAGAAGGTATGCAGTATGCGGGATATAGGTACCACCTGTTATTCATCCATCGGGTGTTGTGTGCTCAGGTCCAGGGGGAGGGACATACAAAGGTGTTCAAGATGTAGGGTATAGGTACCACCTGGAATTCTCTCCTCAGGTGCTATATGCTCTAGCCCTTAGAGCCACATACAATGTGTGTACCCTGTGAGATGTGGACACCATCTGGTTCTCCTCCCTCCTCCCCTGGTATTCCATCCTGAGATGCAATGTGCTCAGCCTGTGAGGACATACACAAAGTGTGTGGGGTATGGGATATGGGTACCACCTGGTATTCCTCCATCAGGTGCTTTGTGCTCACGCTGTGAGAGACACACACAAGGTGTGCAGGGTGTAGGCCATAGGGTACGGGTACCATCTAGCATTACATATTATGTTATCAAATTTCGCTTTTGCCTTTATAGTTTTTAAAATAATGTGTTTAATGAAGTGAATGGTGCATTGAATAATGGATGTTTAATTAATTATTTCCATTGTGGAATGAAATCATGTTGTTTATTTTTTTCTTCAATACACCAACTGTTTCTCTTTTCATGTTTCAGTCTTTATGGAGCATGGTTTAGATTAAGGAGCTGTATACTGTGACAGTGTTTCAAGTCATAGATAAGAAGTACTAAAACTCTGACTTGCAATAATGTACTATGGGTGGGGAGGTGGGAACGGTCTGTCTCTACTGCAGGCAATAAGGTGGAGCAAAATAGCTATCGGTAAGTGACAGAGTTACTGCTTCACACATTCACCTTTAAACTTCTTAATGACAGTTATTGCCCCCTTCTTCGAATCAAAGTATCCATTAAAGACTCCACCTACTTCTTAAATAATTCAAACTATCCTCTTCTATTGCAGCTTCCTTTCACTATCACTTGTAAAAGAGCCTTCTCCAAACTTGAACCTGCCTGATGTAACTCACCTCCTGAAGACATCAAGGAAGCAGGCAATGCCATTGTTTTTAAGTAGCCACTCCATTCTCACTTACTTGATACAAATAACAGACTCTTGCTTAATATAGATGAACAATCTTATCCATCATCAATATCCTAATACTTTTTTTTTACATATAGGTTGGTACTAGGCTATCGGCCCTAAGGCCTATGCAAGCCTAGCCATAACAATTCCCTGGAAATTTTTTCCCACAATATTTACTTCTCTGGGCCCATGTCTAGCAGGGCGACTGTCATGATCCCCGTGGTGAATTTCCTATCTCCCATCCAATTATCAAGGTTCTTTTTGAAGAGGGCCAATGAGGTGCTCTGCTTGACATGTATGGGCAGTCTATAGACCTAATAAACCTACACCGGCAAACACCACACATGAATACATAAAAACATACTCTGAGGCTCTAAATAAAAATATGCAAAATCAACAGAGACCTCCAAAGCAGACATCCAAGCAACCTCCACACCCCATCAAAAACCATTAAACACATACTTCACATAATCAGTGTGCCACGCAATCACAGCCCTTAACGCAAAATAACATACCCAACACACTAGTAATAGGCGACTCTATAGTCAGGCACACTGATGTCCCACTAACTAGGCTGGACAAGGAGAAGGTTACAGTTAGCTGCCTGTCGGGTGCCAGGATCCGCCACATAACATAAGCACTCAGGTCACTCCAGAACAAGTACAAATACAACTCTGTCATTATCCATGTTGGTGTGAATGACCTGAGACGTACCTCCCTGGACTACATGAAGAGAGACATGGAAGAGCTCTCTGATCATGTAGCCCAGGCCAGTATGACCCTGACCCTGAGTAGCATCCTGCCCTCACCAAGAATGATGTTACAGTATAAAGAAAAAAATGATCAATTTCAACAATTGGCTAAGTTTCTGGTGTCATTCAAAGGGGATCCAGTATCTGTCCGCCTGGGATGACATGCTTGACAAGCCATGTTGCTTAGCGAGAGATGGCTTGCATCTGTCACCCTTAGGCTTTTGAATACTGGCCAAGGCTCTTGCCACCTCCCCATAGTGCCCTTTTTACGCAAGGCTCAAAAGACAAACCCACCACCATAAATAGCACAAGTAACCAAAAACTGAGGGTACTGCTACTCAACGCCAGAAGTCTAAACCTCAAAATGCACGCACTCGAGGCACTCCTCAGTATGGAGAACATAGACATCAGTGCAGTTAACAGCAACCTGGTTTAAAGCTCCTGAGAGCACCCCAGCACTCCTAGGCTATAACTCATACCATACCTTTCAGCCACAGCACCAGGACCGAAACACAAACGGCGGGGGTGTATCCATATTCATCAAGGATACCCACACCTCCAGATTAGTGGCGCAGCACAATGTATCCGAGATCATCCATGTGCAACTAACAATAGGCAAAACTGCAATCCAAAATTGTAGCTTGCTACAGATCACCCACCATGGTCCAGGACCCCCATTCTGCATTTCTGGAGACACTGGGAACTATGAAGGTCCCACCAAACATCCCAATACTGGGTGATTTCAATTACCCAAACATAAACTGGGAGAACTACTCAAGTACTAACTCCCTTGCCCAACACTTCCTAGAATTTATAAAACTCGAACGCCCTGGATCAACTGGTTCCACCCCTTCTCATTCCCATTCATCTATTTATCCATGGACCTGCGATATGAAACAGAAAAAATGAAAGTGCGGTTGGGTACAATACAAAAATCAGGCTAAATGGAAGGGGGTGGGTAATGCAACATTTAAAAAAAAAACAATCTTAGCCTCAGCCAGTTTTGATGAGTAACCATTAATACCACTGGCTAAAAGTCATAATGCTTCTCTCCATTTCTCCTTCCCTCCCATTTAAGGCAGTCCCCATCTAGGAGGCAGCAACCTAAAAAAATATACAGAGTTATAGTTGATTATATGACATGCAAGATGTGATATCATCATGTCTTTCCTCCTTACTTAAGTGCTCTCAGTACCTGTCCCACCTCATGAGTAAACACAGATCAGGTATACTCATGTAAGTATTAACCTTCTCCCTGTGTAGGTGTCTGGCCATGCTCACTGGGCAGTGGCGCAAAGTTAAACTAACCCTTTACAAATATAGACTAGTAAGGAGGGGAGTCAACAATGTGAGTTTTCTCTTCCTGTGTGAATTGATATAATTTTTAATAATATAACAGAATTATTTCTTTGCATTTTTATTGTTTTGTGATGCTGTGTTTGCAATTGTTTTGAAAGTGAAATTCTGAAATACCACTGTTGGTAAGATACCTCTGAACTAAAATTTTCTTTACAATTAAGTTCTTTTACTGTACTTTCAGGTGTGCACTACATGCCTTCTGAATGCTTTATTGCAGTATCTTGTTTACACAAAAGCTAAAAAGACAAAGATTAGTTTTGGGGGCTGCAGATGTGCACGGTTGTACTGTTTGTCTCTTGGGTACACATGAGGCATATACATTGAAGCTGTATCAGACTGTCCTGCTACTCCATTCTGTAGTAAGAATTAATGTAAAGTGCAAATGTTTACTCTGTTGTAGGCTTCTAATCTCTACAAAGCAGGAATAGAAGATCTGTCATTCTTATGAGAAATTTCTGCACAGTGATTCTGCTAAATAAAAACGTATATCCCTGAGTGTACATTTTCATTTTAAACATTTTAAGTTATGTAAAATATAAAACATCCAAGTATATTGTCTCAACATTTTTAGTATCAATTTCATTAATATCTAAAAATATACTATTCAGATACCATTTTGAAGCAGGAGAGTTTGAATCAAGCATTAATCAGTTGCTTCTGTTTTGATTCAAAAATTCATCAAACTGTGCAAGATGGAGCATCACTGGTCTAAACTGAAAGAGAAAACAGTATTTCCTTTTCTTCATGCTGTGATGACCGGAGATATGGCAGAATACAATGATTGTGTGGGGGGGGGCAGGCCTCTACATAGAGGTGTGGAACACTTGCCCACCTTGTAAACCTTGGAGCTTGACTTCTCATTTGCAGTTTCCATAGCATTACTTAACTGGTGGAATTTTCAGGCATGAACTCCAGAAGCTGTTTTTTTAAGACTATGTAACTAACTCAAAAATGCTGTCATTTGTCTGAAACTGAGGCATCATATATTTAGGTTTGTTATTATTAACAATAGGTCTGATTTTTTGTTATATCAGTCAGTAAGCATTGTTAAATTCATTCTGAAAATGTTTGAAGCCTCAGTACAGTGATATAGTGATAATCTTCACATTAAGTTGTAATTCTTAATCTATTAAATGCAAAACAAAGTTATATTACCAAATCATACTCAAGTTAATTGTAAACATATTGATTGGGTTATTTTCTGAAAATATTTAAGCCTGGTGATGCATTCACATTTTTACATCTTTATCTTCTTGGCAGCACAATAATTTACAATTCTTACAGCTTATTATTTAGGAACATAGGAACATGCCAGGCAAGTGATCACATGGACCAAAAGATGCCTAGCCATATACATCAAGCTTAAAAAGTTATTGCTACCCTTTTTGAAGAACTTAATGGTGCTCACCTCCCAAATTAAGCAGGGCTGTATATGATAACCCTGGTGTAAATTTGTGTCAACCCATCCAGTCATCAAGACTAGCTTTAAACATAGACAACGCAGGACGTTGTTTGGCCTGTAGCCTTATTCCTTAGGCTAGGCATGCTTTCAGTTAAGAACCTATTCCTGCAGTGAACCTTGATTATTTATTGGTGTACATTTAGGTCCTTAGTGTGGGTGTTTGTAGAGCTTCTGGTTTTGTGAAGTAATAGGAAGTCAAATAGAACTGGGTCTTTTCATGGCTCGAAAAGGAAGACACACGTCACCATGCAACAACCTGCAGGCTACTTAAGGAGACTCATGCTAATCAAGTTGGGTAGTTGAAATATTTAAGAGCTTTAAATTTCTTGGTTAGAAATCTCTGGGGCCTTTCCAAATGAGTGATTTGCATTGATTTTTACATACCAAAGAAGGCACTGTATTCAATGATGGGTCTGATTAGGGAGGATTACAGTGGTAGGATTACTTTTTTAGCTCTTGTAGATATTCTGTTGGAAATTGACTGGGCCAGACAGAATGATTTCCTGGTTATGATGCACATATGATGATCAAATGAAAAAGGGTTATCCACATAAATACCTACGTCTCTCATGACTATGTCTGTCTGAAGAGAAGTACCACTTATATCATATGAGGTAGGACAATCTTTTCTGCTAAATGCTACCATGCTGCCATTTTTTTTCATTTAGCTTTAGACTATTTTTAATGCACCACATATGTGCATATTTCAGCCCTAGCTGTATGGATAACAGTGCCCAGATTGCAGCCCAGATTGCACAGAAACAGTACTATGGCAGACAGGAAGAAGCTTCAAAGAGTGGTGAGGATTGTGGAGAAGATAACGGGCACTAATCTTCCAACCATCCAAGAACTTTTTACAACAAGAAGCATAAAAAGGGCACACAAAATACTTAGAGACACATCGCATCCAGCACTTAGTTGGTTTGCCAGACTTTCATCTGGCAAGAGGTACCTCAGCATATGCTCTTGAACAGCTTCTATCTAACAGTAATAAGGCTCATAAACTCTGACATCAACTTGGATGTCTCCTACCTCCAAACATGATCTCACTAGTAATATTTTACTGAAAGTGATACATTATTTAATTCATTATAGTTAATATATTCTTACAGAAGTGCAATATATTTCTCTTAAAAGTGCAATTGCAATAATTTCTCATGTGCAATATTAACAAACTCCCTTTTCTTCTCTTTTTCAGTGTACAGTATTATTTGTTCATATGTTTAGGTTTATATGTATGGGTGGTTTTACCTAAGGAGTATTTTTTAATGTGTATTAGTCATTAGAATATTTGTGTATTTGCCATGTCTTATTCCTTTTATACTTAAATTGCCTCTGTACTCTGATAATGAGCTGAAACCCGAAATTTTGTTTAGGTTGCAATTGTGTTTCCTAAATGACAATAAAGTTTTCTTTGAAATTTTGAATCTGCAAACCTGATCGACCAGACTTCTGAGATACTGGCTTGGATGTCTGCAAAATAAATGATAAATAGGAGAGGGCTCAGACCTGATCCTTGTGGCATCCCACTAGTTATGAATTTACAATAAGAGAGGGAACCAGCAAACTTCACTACCTGAGGAGTGTTAAGTAGCCAATTTGCAATTCAGTGAACAATGTATGGGTCTAATTTTTCAATAATACTAGCATGGGGGATAGTGTCAAAAGCACTGACTATGTCAAGATAAACAGTGTACACAAAATAACAACTGTTCACAATCCCTGTAACCTTTTCAAAAAAGCTTGGTAGGTTCAGATGCAGAACCTGCCCTTCACAAAACCAAACTCTCTGAGATTCACATCAGTTAAGTTGCCTGTATCTGGATAAATGCTATGATACATTCTGTCACTCTCCTACTTTGGACACAATAGAAGAGTCTTCATGGGTTCTGTTCAAGCAGCTTTATTATATACAAACACATCACGACAGAAGTTTACTGACTTTAACTTAAGTAACTTATATACAAACTAACGACTGCAATCATACATGCTCACTCTCTGCCCGCACTCTCAAAATGGCACTAAGAATAGCACATGCCTGGTATTTATATGTGCACATTCAGTCCTTGATATGTTTCTTAAAGATACAGCACATACACTCTGATCTACATCCTCCCTCTTTGAGAACTAGATCATGCAATGTTATGAATCTATTTGGCATGCAGATAACACAAGTAGTTCTTTGTCATGCAGTTATACAAGACTAGGTACGTATATATATATATATATATATATATATATATATATATATATATATATATATATATATATATATATATATATATATATATATATATATATATATAGTTAAGTCCATGTTGCCTAGAAATTCAACCATATTGTGTGACATAAAACTGGGAATGAGGTTTAGCAACTAGAGCTGGCTCTACAGAATATTAAGCCTTGGGAGTATTTGGAACATCTTCAGGAATGGAAATAGATATTGAAACACACTGAGATGGGAACAATGTTTGGTTCACTCTGAGATCTAGAGTCTGTATCACAGGAACAATGCTGTGATGATGATTATAGTACAGGAAGAATATGTCTGTGTTTTCTCCTGTACTCCACACTCTCAGATTCTACAAGGTAGGATCTTGGCTCAGCACATACACCTGTAACTTGACCAATCTGGTCGAAACCTTTCGCCATTTGTACCCTCACTGTTTCTCCTTCCCTCAGTGGACAAAGAAATCTGCTCGATTTATCATAACTGGACTTCTGGATAGAATGCTTCTTGAATAATTGAACCTTGATGGTTCTGTTGTTCTAAGCTTTAGGCCTCAGTAAACTGGAACTAATAGGTGACATCATTCTGGTTTGCCTGGATAGAAGTCTTTGAACAGGTGAGCCAAGTATATCATCACAGGATATGTTTCTGAGATGAAGTAAATTCAAAAAGACAATGGTATTGTCATGCTTTCACATTTCAGGTAATTGCTTTGCACTCTGCACTGCACGTTCAGCTAGCTCATTTGACTATGGATATTCAGGACTGCTAGCAATATGTACAAAGCCCCATTCTCTTGCAAATTTCTGAAATAATTGACTAAAAGAAAGAGTGAGGAGGTCAAGCAGAAAAGCCAATCAGTAAAAACTAAAATAAATCTCAAGCAAAGCTAGAATTTCCACTGAGTGACCTCTCAAACCTCCTGTATTAGAGGTACATGAGATATATGCAAATGACCCTTACAAACATCAGGTGTTTTCACTACATAGCAATTCTGAATGCCCATGAACATAATTCATTCCTTTTGAAGTCATTTTACTAAACAATTTCAGATCAAAAAAAGCCAAACCCAACAAGCTACATATATATATAATTCAGCCTTACTATAACCTCATCAGCACAAACAGAGTATTTAACATCAGCACAAATATTTAACTTAAAAAAACAGGGCTCTTATCCCCAGCTAATGTCCATTACTATTAGGGTGGCTGCAAAATATTCCACTGAACAAACTAAAACAAAGCTTGAGAAGGTCACACAGAAAAAACAATCAGTAAAAACTAAATGAAAATTCCAGCCATGCTAGAACTTCCATTGAGTGATCTCTCAAACTTCTTGTATCAGAGGCACATGGGATATATGCAAATGATCCTTATGAACATCAGGTGTTTCAGCTATACAGTGATTCTGAATGCCCATGACTTATTTCTTTTTAAGTAATTTCAATGGACAGTTTCAGGCCAATAAAGCCAAACCCTACTAGCTGCAGATATGCATATTTCATCCTTGTTATGACAACATCAGCACAGCACTGACCTGAAATTGTTCATTGAAATGACTTAAAAAGAAATAAGTCATGGGCATTCAGAATCATCATATAGCTGAAACACCTGCTGTTAATAAAGGTCATTTGCATATATCCCATGTGTCTCTGATACAAGAGGTTTGAGAGGTCATTCAGTGGAATTTCTAGCTTGGCTGAAGTTTTCATTTAGTTTTTACTGATTGTTTTTTTTCTGTATGACCTTCTCACTCTCTGTTTTAGTTTGTTGGTTGGGATATTTTGCAGTAAGCCTAATGGTAATGGACATCAGCTGGGGATAATAGCCCTGTGTTTCTTATACTTAAAAAGTTTGTTTGTGCTGTATTGAGTTTATAAGAAGGCTAAATATGTCTTCATAGTAGCTAGTGGGTATTGGTTTTATTGGCTTGAAATTGTCTGTTGAACTAGTTTGAAAATAATTAAGTTATGGGTGTTTAGAATCACCATATAGCTGAAGCACCTGGTGTGTATAAGGGTCATTTGCATATGTCTCATGTGTTTCTGATACAATAAGATTGATAGGTCACTCATTACAAGTTCTAGCTTGGCTGGAGTTTTCATTTACTGTTTACTGAAATAACTGACTAGTCAATTGAGTACCATTGGCAGAAACAATTTTGTGTGGACTACCATAGACTGAAAAATAATGTTTCAACTTAGTAATAACAGTAGTGGGTGTTAAATTAGGTAGTAAGTCAATCTCACACCAATTCAAATAAGTCTACCAATACTAAGTAGTGTTGATTGTCCCACTCAAAGATAGTGGCTACTGTTGACCAAGGTTGTTCAGGAACTTCACCTAGCTGAAGTGGTTCTCATTGCAAATATGGTTTAGAACTATTGCATACTGAACAAGAAGAAAGTACTTTATCAATGTCTTTCACTAGTGAAGGCCAAAATACAAATTTCCTCACTCTTCTCTTAGTGGATGGGGAACCTGGGTGACCACAATGCAAAATCCAGATATATCTTGTTATAAGGAAGCAGGAACAACAATTTTAGGACCTTTGAAAATAATGCCATCTTCTATCAGCATTTCATTTCTGTAAGGAAAATAGGTTTACACTTCAAGTGGTACATTAAATTGCTTTGATGGCCATCCAGGGTTAATGTAGTGATTGAGTTTCTGCAAAATTGGATCAGTCTTTGCATGATCTCTCAGCTCATCAAGTCTAGTAGTTCAGAAATTCTGCACTGATGTTATGTCAAAGTCAAAATTCTTTGTGTCAAGCTGTTCTGTCATATTTCTGGGAGATCTGGATAAGGTATCAGCCAAATAAAGTAGTTTACCTTTCGTACAGACCATTTTGAAGTTATACTTTTGCAATTTGAGCATCATTCTTTGTAATAGCACTGGAGCTGAATGCATAGGCTTCTTTAGAATAGTAACTAGAGGTTGGTGATCAGTTTCAATCTGAAAAGCTCGACCATAGATATAATCATGAAACTTGGAACGTGCAAATACTTTTGCCAAAAGTTCTTTCTCAATTTTAGCATATTGCATCTCGGTTTGGGTAAGTGTTCTAGATGCGTAAGCTACTGGTCTGCCCTGTTGAAGAATAACTGTGCCAAGACCAAAGTTTGAAGCATCACAGGAAAGAGTAACTGGTTTATTTACATCATAGTATCTTAATGTAGGTGGGGTGGCAATTTTCTGCTTAAGGTCTTCAAATGCCTTCTGGTGCTGTTCTAACCATGTCCATGTAACATTTTTGCATATCAGCTCTCTTAAAGGTGCTGTCAGCTCACTGAAGTCTGGTATAAACTTGTCTAAATAGTTGACCATGCCGAGGAAATGCTGTAGAGCTTGAATATTATCTGGTGCTGACATCTCAAGAATAGCTGCTTGTTTGATCGGGTCAGATCTTAGACCAGTACTGGTAAATCAATGACCTAACTTCTGGTAGTCTGAATTTGCACTTCAATGGACTGAGCTTCAAGTTTACTTCATGTGCTCTGTCTAGAATTCTCTTTAGGTTTCTGTCATGTTCTGCTTCACCATTGCCTCCAACCAATAAATCATCTACTATTATGGCAAAAGGATAACCCGAAAAAATTTACTCCATTGCACGCTGTAAGACTTCACTTGCAGAATTTATTCCAAATGGCATCCTTAGAAATCTATATCTACCAAATGGGGTACCAAAAGTGGTTAGTAATGAGGATTTGCGATGAGGCATCATTTGCCAAAATAACGTTTTGCATCCAAGACAGAAAAAAAGAGTGGCATTCGGTATTAGGCCTGTGACCTATTTGATTGTGCACATTGGATGATGCAGTCTCTTTAACACTTTGTTCAGATCTCTTGGGTCAATACATATTCTGATTTCATCCTAGCCTTTTTTTTGAGCTGCTACCATAGACAACACCCATTCAGTTGGTTCTATAACTGGACAAATCACAACTTGCTGCACCATTTTATTCAACTGAGCTTTGACTTTATCTTGCATAGCTATCAGAAATTTTCTTGCTGGTCTAACTACCGGTGTGACATCTGGGTCTAACTTCATGGAGTATACATCTGGAAGTTTGCCCAACTTGTCATCGAAAACATCAGCATACTCTGAGAAAATGCATTCAGAAAAAATGGAACTAGGATATGCACTTATATGATGAACTACTTTGGTAAAAGAAACCAGATTCATTCTCAAACTGTTTTTGAGACCCAGAAATGATTGTACTGGTCTTTGGACTACATAGAATAACAAGCCATAACAGTTCTTAGCCAAATAACATGAAAGCCTCACTGAGCCTTCAGTCTGAATTTCTTCACCTCCATAAGAAACAAGTTTCACACTACTGGCCACATTGAGTTGCTCATTAATTCTCACTTTAGCAAATCTGGCCACTGATATAACATTACACTTTGAACCAGTGTCTACTTTAAGCTCTGTGGATTTACCATTGATCCGGACTGTACAAAACACTTCATTCTTTGCAAATAAATTCATTCCATCAACTCTTTCACCAATTACTGATACACCATCTACATAAAAAGTGGACTGCTGCAGATCTTTTTGATCAACCTGCAGTTTTGTGTGACCCTTCTTTAGAACTGTGTGGGGTTTACTTGATTTGCAAAACCTTTGACAATGGTTCATTTTTTTACACTTGTGACATTGCTGACCAAATGCTAAGGATTTCTCTCTTCTAGACTCATGATTGGCATCACAATTGTGACAGTTAACAATAAAGCTGGACTTAGGTTTTGCTAATTCACATTTGTACTGCACTGAGCATTTTGCTGATTCACCCTTGTACTGTACAGAGCATGCTCCTTTAACTGAACTAGTCTTAGAACTTGCTGGAAAACTACGTGGTTTCCCTGGTGAGCCATTAGTGGTTGTGGCTGCCATGTGCTTAGGCCTACTTCTGTTTGTCATATGTTGCATGCTATCTACATTTGCTCTGGAGCCTGCTGAAACCATGCTGTTGTCACTGGCAAGCATACAAGTGTGTTTCTCTGTAACCTCATGGATTAGACAAATCTCAATGGCTTTACTCAATGTTAAATCACTGTCACAAAGCAAAATCTTTCTCACAGCATCACTATTAATACCATACATGAGCCTGTCCTTTGTTAACTCATCTTTTAAATCACCAAACCGACACATTTTAACTTTGTTTCTGAGGTCATTTATATAAGCAGCACAATGCCTCTCTAATGTAATATTTGTCTAGGGGTTACACATTTATCTGAATCTGTGCTTCAAACACTCAGGGTGTTCCCTTGATTCAGCCTGTACCTCAATATGATGACTTTCATCTTCTCCTTCATATACTGCTGGTGCATACACAAATGAATGCTCTCTTTCAATGGCATCTGACCCAGCTAGGTTTAGCAAAATTAATGCCTTAGTGCATGCATCTTTATCTGAATAAGCTGCTTGTATAAAAATATCATACTCTTGCTCAAATATTCTCCAATTCTCTGCAATATTCTAATCAAATACAAGTGGTAAAGGCTTTCAAAATTCATCTGCCATATTAACACATACCAGTGAAGGGATTTGCGAATAAACACAAACACATACACATACACATATGCCAGAAATTTATGCCGGTATCTGTGACTCTGCCCAATAGCACAACAAGCCTCTGTATAACTGAACTTTGTGAAATAAGTCTCTCAGGCACTGTAATACTCTTGAAATGACTGTACTACAAGAAATTACCTCATCATTGTAAGAAACATTTCAAGTAACTGCATGATGCGATCAAACTGGGCAGAAGAAACTCAAGAGTCAGAAACATTTTGAAGTAATTGCACTTTGTGAATAAACAGTACACACCACACTGAAATTTCCCCAAAATGGCAGTACCTTGCTAGGCAATTCTTTGCAGTGCAAGAAACACTCTGTAATGGTGACACTTTGTGAACAGACACACCCAGTGCAAGAAACTTTTCAAAATGGCTATACTTTGAGTGTACTTCATGAAATAGCTGCACTTTGCACTCAAATAACTCTTCAGAATACATGCACTGTAATAAGCACACACTGTAAGCACTTTTACACACTTTGAGATACTTTGAATAACTCTAGTCATGCACTCGACATAATACAAAGCCATGGTTATGCCAAAACACAGCATTTTGCCAAAACACATGCAGTCACCTTGCTTTATTTATGCTTAATATGCCCTTTTCCCCCTTATTATATTTGTTTTGCTCGTTTAGTCTCTTTCATGTCCATTGTACTCCTCTTGTGCTCTATTTACTGTAAACATGCCCATTTTGCCTCAAACGCACTTGTTTTGCTTTTCTGATAATTGTTTTATCAAATATCTCAGTCTTAAACATTTTGCTTAGTTAATAAACAATAGGAAAAAACAATACTTTCAGCGAGGAGAACAAGTTTCTCACCAGTTCTTGTAGTAAAAAGAACTACAAATAAATAATAGCCAAATAGAAAGAACACTGGTAAAACAACCCAAGTCAAATCACAAACATATACCAAAAATAAATCCAGAGGCAAAAGTTTAAACATTTATTGTGAGCACTTTCCCGGTATCTATAACGGCTTCATCAGACAATACTCTCCAGTTTAATTCAAAGTATTTAAAAGGACCATAACCAATAGTATTCAACAAACAATAAACACAGTCATGTGATAAAAAAATTTTAAAAACATATCAATCAAGCATATTCCCTGTCTGGGATATATAAAACATATATACAAATGATATTTAAAACAAAGATGTCTTCCTGAAAAATAAAATATGTTAAACAACTATAGGTATAAATATACTATATAAATATAAATAGCATATTTCATTATGTAATAACCCTATTCTTTAATACAGGTTTAATACAAATTTTGTCATTCAAACCGTTACCTTTATTCCCTCTCATTCCAATTATCCAGTTCAACTCACACGTCTCCACCTTGTTCCTAATATCACCCCCATGTTCACTTTGAGCTATTACTTCGATGGCTATAAAACTAAATGTATGCTGTTTACCATGGGTGATCACATGTTTAGCCAGAACATTAGTGCATATTGAATTATTAATATGGTAAATGTGTTCTCTAAATCAATCACGTAATCTTCTGTCTGTTTTGCCTATGTAGAAGCTCGAGCATACTTGGTATATAGCTAAATACACTAAGAAACATGTATCACAAGTTGCTTTGACCTTAAACTCAAGATGTTTCCTGTACCAAGATGTATGAAATTCCCACTACTATCCATATAGTTACACCAGTTACATCTAGAGCATGGAAGTGTGCCATAATCAGTAATGTTTCTTATGTTATCATTATAATTCTTGGGACAAAAAAAACATTCTTTTTAAAATGTTCGTACTTTTATAAACAAAATTTGGTGTGTTCCTAATTATAGTGCTAACATCAGTATCCATGTTAAGTAACTACCAATTACTTTTGATCACTTTCTCTATCTTTTTAATATTACTTAAGTATGTCAAAAGCACACATAGGCATGTATTCACCCTTGTTTTACATCCCATGACCCTTCTGAATAGTAGGGTCTACCCTCCATATTTTGCATGAATGTTATCCTCTTCAGAGCTGTATCCACCTTATAGGTATTATACCCCCTTGCTTCAAATTTGGCTTGAAGCTCATGTATTTCTCTTTCAAAGTCAGTTTCGATCATATTCAACCTTAATGACCGCAATCCTTGGCTCTTGATTATATTTCAATATATATGTGGGGGATGCATACTCCTCCTATGGAAGTAATTATTTCTATGACATTGTTTCCTAAATGTTCTTGTAGAAATATTCCCTCAATTATCCTAAATATATTTACATATAGGAAGTCAAGTGATATTCTAAAGAAATTCAGAGTAAACTTCAAAAATGACGTTGTTGAATTTAAGTATTCATGGAACTTGACTAATGCTTCTATATCACCATCCCATATCAAAAAATGTCGTCTTCTATGAATCTATGATAAAAAAAAAAAACTTGCTGAAATGCCCTCAAAACATGTCTACTTTCCCAATGAGCCATTACAATATAGGCGTAGCTATTGACACTGGATGTGCCCATAGCTATGCTATTTTGCTGTAAATAAATTAAATCCTTAAATATAAATGCATTGTTCTCTAAAATTAGTTCTTGAACAAAAACAGTAACTCAATAAAAGCACCACCATAATGACTGAACATACATAAATATTCCTTTAACATGTCAATACCAGCATCATTCGGTATACATGTAAAAAAGATTGTACGTCCATAGTTACAAGAATATAAGTTGCACACTGCTGCTTACTTGATAAGAATGTATATAAATCATTTAGAAAATTGTTAGTATCTTTTAGTACATATACATTCTCATTCAACACAGATCTCAAGTGTTTTTCAACAAAAATAGACATGTTCTCATTGCACCACCCCCTACCCAACACTGTGGGTCTAAAGGTTGGTTTGTACAGATCCTTATGTACTTTCGGTAGACCTTGTAAGGTGAGAATCAATGGTTCTTCACATGTTAAATATTTAAATAAATCCATGGTGATGTTGCGACCTAATAAGCAATCCAATAAACTGTCATTAACTTTTCTCACCATTGCATCTATTTCAGTCCTAGAAATTTCAGCTTAAGTGTCAGTATCATTCAACATTTCCATCACTGAAGTATCATAAAAATCTCTATTCATTACTATAACTGGGCCACCTTTATCTGCCGGTCTAATGGCAATGGGGGCATCAGCACAAAACTTTTTAAGTGCTCTATATTCATCTAAACTCAGGTTGTAATTGGTTTTGCCCATATCTTTCTTAATAAACAAGTTAAAACTTTCATCCTCACACATTTTTTGAAAACCTCTACAGCAGCATTATTGACAGGTATATACATACTAGGTTTTTTAAAACAACTCGTTGTAGTATTATTAGTGCTAATATTGTCAGTCTTGAACTGGACCTTTAGCATAACATTACGGGTAAAAGCTTTCAAATCAATTAAACAGTCAGTAATATCTGTCTTTTGTGTCGGTATAAAACTCACACCTCTATTCAGCAATGATATTTCGCTAGTAGTCAAGATTCTTGAAGAGATGTTCCATACTAGGGAGTCGCTGGTTTCTGCCACATTCTCTTTAATGTTTTGTGGTCTATCCTGTCCGGTGTTAGCTTCCTTTTCATTCTCCCTTTTGTTGGAGCGCCTGCCTACAGCATTGTTGATGGGAAACAGAAAAAAATGGCCATTTCTCTTCAGGATAACAGCTTATTTCTGTTATGCAGGCATTGAATCACTTATAGAACATGTGTTAGTTCCACTCTTGGTGGTATAAGGAATTATGTTAGTTTTACTTCTGGCTCCTAAATCAGATTTTACGTTTGTAGCTACTGGAATCATATTAGATGGTCCTGCTTTTACGTTCTCTATTGTAGATTCCACAACTACACTTAATTACTTTGAATCATGTCTTAGCCCATCAGATTTTGCAAGAAATTACTCCTGTCTGTGCGTTGATTTGGGCCAAGTGAAAACGCACCCTGTTGAAAAGTCAGTTAAGTCTCTATCCAATTTCTTTTGTTTCTGTTGGAGTAGGTTTTGTTCAACTATAGATACTGAATCAAGAATGTGACTTAACTTAACATCCAGTAGTTCTGAAGAGTATTTCTCGTAAAGTTCACCTTGCATAGTAATAATGATCTGTGTCAACTTGTCCTCTTTGAGTCTAAAGAAATTCTTCAGCTTCTAAATGATAGGATCTTTTTCAGCTAGAAGATTATCTTTTTAAACTTAAGCACCTTCAAATACAATGCTATAATTTTGAAGCTTGTATTGAGCTTCGGGTCATACCAAGAGGTCTTAGGGTACTAAAAATGCCCACCTATGGTGAGGCATATGAAGACCTCTTGATTAGATGGCAAAAGTTAAACCTAGATCTAGGTTTTAATTATGTGAAGCTCCTGAATTATTTCTTTAGACCCGAAGTGGAGAGGTTGAACAGACCATTATTACTATGCAGTGTGAACTTTATGATAAATACTCTTCAGAACTACTGGATGTTAAGTTCATAGGTTCATAGGTAGGTACTAGGCTATCGGCCCAAGGGCCTACGTAAGCCTAGCCAGCAAGGTACCATAGCTTACACCACCCAAGAAAGTTATTTTCCTGTGCCACTGTCCAGCAGAGACACAGAAGTGATCCCTGGGGTGTATTTCCTATTTCCCATCCACTCATCAAGATTTTTTTGAAGAGTGCTAATGAAGAACTTTGCTTGACATAGATGGGTAGCTTGTTCCAGAGTATAGGAAATCTCTGGGACAGGAATCTATCCCTCCAGCGTGTCCTGTTTATTGTGGTGACAAGGTTTAGGTCCCTAGAGCGTGTAGCTTGGAGGGATTGGGATTTCTTTAGGTGTAGCATGTCCAACAGTTCTGGGTTTGACATAGCTTTATATGTTAGGCAGAGATCACCTCGGAGTGGGTGATATGCTATGGAGTAAAGCTGGAGTTTTTTGAGGCAGTCAGTGTAGGGCATTTGTTTGAGGCCAGTAATCCTCTTTGTGAGGTACTTCTGTGGCCTTTCCAGCTGCTGCAGATGTCTTGTGAGGTACATTCCAAAAGGGGCGTTGTACTCTATAATGGGTCTAATGAGTGACAAGTAGAGGGGAACAATGACCTCTTTTTTCCTAGATGAGAACCCTTTTATGATGAGGTGTGCCACGTAGAAGGACGTCCTGACTACTGTGGTGATGTGACTATCAAAGGAGTGACTACTGTCCACCTGGGCCCCAAGGTCTCTTATCACGCATTCGGTGTTAAGTAGATTGCTGCCTATGCGGTAGTTCATGGGTACAGAGTTTTTACCAAAGGGGATGACACTGCACTTTTTGGCATTGAGCTTGAGGCCATGGCTCTGACATCAGGCATCTGTCTCAGTGAGGCCCTTCTGCAAGATTTCCACATCATTTGGGGACTTGACTATGGCTCCTAGTTTGCATTCATCTGCGAACTTCATCAGCCAGAGGCCTTCTGTGTTAGCCTGTACTTCAGATAAGTAGATACCAAACAGGAGAGGTCCCAGGACAGAACCCTGTGACACTCCACTTGTCACTACCTTGAGGTCAGATTTGGAGTCTGCAACTTTTACAGTGTGGGTTCTGTCAGTGTGCCAGTTGGCAACCCATCTTGTGACATAGGGATTTATACCTAGTTTAGTGAGTTTAGCTATAATTCCAAAATGGGGGATGGTGGATGGTGTCGAAAGCTTTGGCGAGGTCAAGATAGGTTGTGTGAACCACCTTCCCCTCATCCACGGCTTTGGTGACTGCCTCAAAGAAGTCGATCATGTTCAGGAGGCATGATCAGCCTTTCACAAACCCGAACTGGGTGGAATCCAGAGTTTGGAGGTTACCAATGTCTTTGTTTATGAGTTCCATAATGATACATTCCATGGCCTTGCAGACCAGGCTTGTCAGGCTAATAGGTTAAGTCACATTCTTGATTCAATAGCTATATTTTAACAAAAGCTACTCCAACAGAAACAAAAGAAATTGGATAGGGACTTAACTGACTTTTCAACAGGGTGCGTTTTCACTTGGCCCAAATCAACGCACAGACAGGAGTAATTTCCTGCAAAATCTGATGGGCTAAGACATGATTCAACACAATTAAGTGTAGTTGTGGAACCTGCAATAGAGAATGTACAAGCAGGACCATCTAAATGTAAAATCTGATTTAGGAGCCAGAAGTAAAACTAACATAATTCCTTATACCACCAAGAGTTGAACTAACACAAGTTCTATAAGTAATTCAACGCCTGCACAACAGAAAGAAGCTATTATCCTGAAGAGGAATGGCCATTCTTTTCTGTTTCCCATCAACAATGCTGTAGGCAGGCGCTCCGATAGCACAGGGAGAATGGAAAGGAAGTTATCACCGGGCAGGATAGACAACAAAACATTAAAGAAAATGTGGCAGAAACCAGTGACTCCCTAGTATGGAACATCTCTTTCAGAATTTTTACCTCTAGCAAAATATCATTGCTGAATAGAGGTATGAGTTTTATACCAACACAAAAGACAGATATTACTGATTCTTTAATTGATTTGAAAACTTTTACCCATAATGTTATGCTAAAGGTCCATTTCAAGACTGACAATATTAACACTAATAATACTATGAGTTGTTTTAAAAACGTAGTATGTATATACCTGTCAATAATGCTGTTGTTGAGGTTTTTGAAAAAATGTGTGAGGATGAGATTTTTAACATGTTTACTAAGAAAGCTATGGGCAAAACCAATTACAACCTGAGTTTAGATGAATATAGAGCACATAAAAAGTTGTGTGCTGATGACACCATTGCCATTAGACTGGAAGATAAAGGTGGTCCAGTTGTAGTGATGAATATAGATTTTGATGATACTTTAATGTTAGAAATGTTGAATGATGCTGACACTTTTGCTGAAATTTCTAGGGCTGAAATAAATGCAATGGTGAGAAAAGTTAATGACAGTTTATTGGATTGCTTATTATGTCATAACATCACCATAGATTTGTTTAAATATTTAACATGTGAAGAACCATTGATTCCCACCTTACAAGGTCTACAGAAAGTACATAAAGATCTGTACAAACCAACCTTTAGACCTATAGTGTTGGGTAGCGTGTGGTGCACTGAAAACATGTCTATTTTTGTTGAAAATCATTTGAGATCTGTGATGAATGAGAATGTATATGTACTAAAGATACTAAAAATTTTCTAAATGATTTATATACATTCTTATCAAGTAAGCAGCAGTGTGCAACTTATATTCTTGTAACTATGGACGTATAATCTTTATTTACATATATACTGAATGATGCTCATATTGACATGTTAAAGGAATATTTATGTATGTTCAGTCACTATGACAATGCTTTTATTGAGTTACTGTGTTTGTTCAGGAACTAATTTTAGAGAACAATGCATTTATATTTAAGGATTTAATTTATTTACAACAAAATGACGTAGCTATGGGCACATCCAGTGCCAATAGCTACGCCAATATTATAATGGCTCATTGGGAAAGTAGACATGTTTTAAGGGCGTTTAAGCAAGTGTTTTTTAAACATAGATTCATAGATGACTTTTTTGATATGGGATGGTGATACAGAAGCATTAGTCAAGTTCTATGAATACTTAAATTCAACAACATCGCTTTTGAAGTTTACGTTGAAGTTCTCTAGAACATCGCTTGTCTTCCTAGATGTAACTATATTTAGAACAGTTGAGGGTAATATTTCTACTCTAACATTTAGGAAACAATGTCATAAGAATAATTACCTCCATACGAGGAGCATGCATTCCCCACATATATATCGAAATATAATCAAGAGCCAAGGATTGCGGGCATCAAGGTTGAATGTGATCAAAACTGACTTTGAAAGAGAAATACATGATCTTCATGCCAAATTTGAAGTAAGACGGTATAATATCTATGAGGTGGATACAGCTCTGAAAAGGGTAACATCCATGAGAAATATGGAGGGTAGACCCTACTATTCAGAAGGGCCATGGGATGTAAAACAAAGAAGGCTGAATACATGCCTATGTGTGCCTTTGACATACTCAAGTAATATTAAGAAGATAGAGGAAGTGATCAAAAGTAATTGGCAGATACTTAACACGGATACTGATGTTAGCACTACATTTGGGAACACACCAAATTTTGTTTATAAAAATAAGAACATTTTAAAAAGAATTCTTTGTTATCCCAAGAATTATAATGATAATGCAAGAAACATTGCTGATTATGGCAAACTTCCGTGCTCTAGATGTAACTGGTGTAACTATATGAATAGTAGTGGGAATTTCATACATCCTGATATAGGCAAACATCTTGAGTTTAAGGTCAGAGCAACTTGTGATACGTGTCACTTAGTGTATTTAGCTACATGCCAAGTATGCTTGAGCTTCTACATAGGCAAAACAGGCAGAAGATTATGTGATCGAGTTAGAGAAGACATTTACCATATTAATAATTCAATATGCACTAATGCTCTGGCTAAACATGTGATTAACCATGGTAAACAGCATACATTTAGAATTATGGCCATCAAAGTCATAGCTCAAAGTGAACACGGGGGGGGTGATATTAGGAACAAGGTGGAGACGTGTGAGTTAAAATGGATAATTAGAATGAGAGGGAATAAAGGGAAATGTTTGAATGACAAAATTTGTATTAAACCTGTATTAAAGAATATGTTTTTTAGATAATGAAAGATTATATTTATATTTATATAGTATATTTATACCTATATTAGTTTAATATATTTTATTTTTCAGGAAGACATATTTGCTTTAAATATGGTTTGTATATTTTCTATATTTATTTATTTATTTTTATTTTACATTTGTTGACTGGGCTAGTCTAGCTGGATATATGTCCATTTTCAGTAGAGGCCCGGGGAGATAAGCTCCGCTTATATAATTTTAATGATACTAAGTAAAAACTATTAAGAACTACATGCAAATATAATAATATAATAATAAGCTTAAAAACATTTTGAAAAAATAAACAAGTGGTACAAAAGTGATGGAGTGAACAAAGTATTGTAGAACATGACAAACATGAAGTATACAATAAATATGTACAGAGAGAGAGATAAAGGAAAAATAGATGAAAAGAAAGTGAACTTAGTCAGGGGTGAAGTAAGTCAGCTGACAAGAAGTTAAGTTAGTCAGGATTAGTACAGGGGCACAGCCATTGTGTTTTGAGGTAAAGCTTGAGTTTCTTTTTAAAGGGAGACTTTGAGGGAATAGATGAGAGTTCAGAGGGAAGCAGGTTCCAATATTTTCCAACAGTGTTTGAGAAAAGAGAGTCTCCGGCCTTGTTGTTTGACTTGACAGTGTTTATAAGAAGTTTGTGTGCAGATCTCAGGGACTTTAGGTTGTGGTATGGGTGAATCAAACTGGATAGTATAGGGGTTTTGTCAGGTTGATAAAGAATTTGATGGGCTATGCTAAGCTGGTTAATTTTTAGTTGCTGTTGATATTCCAGCCAGCCTAGTTGTTTTAAATTAGTACAGTGGTGGGTTCTGTAAGGGTTTCCTGTGGCAAATCTGGCTATGTTGTGGTAGGAGTTTTCTAGTTTTGGCAGATTTTTTTTTGATAATTTGGTAAAAATGGGGGAGACATAGAGAAGGGGTGAGATAAGGTGGGAGTGGGCTATAGTTGTTCTAGATTCTGGAGTGAGGAAAGGTTTGATTCTGTATAGAGAGCCTATTTTTTTGTTAATGGTCTTTAGTGTGTTGTTAATATGGGCATCGAAGTTAAGGTTGTTGTCTATGGTAATGCCTAATAGTTTGGTAGTAGACTCTTGTGATATAGGTGTGTCATTTGTTGACGTTATAGTGAAATCAATGAGGGGAGATTTGCTCGAAGGTGTAAAGAGGAGCAGTTTAGTTTTTTTAGGGTTGAGTAGTCGACAATGCTGGGAAAACCATTCTTCTACAGAGTTAAATATGTGTTGTGTGAGGGAGTGAAGGTGTGATACAGATGTGGCTGAACAGATAAGCGTTGAATCGTCTGCGTACTGTATACATGTGGCTTGGGGAGCCACATGGTGTAGATCATTGATAAATAAAGAAAATAGGAGAGGACCTAGTATAGACCCTTGTGGGACACCAATGTTGACAGGTAGCTGGGAGGATAGAGTGGAGTTCCGGAGTACTGCTTGATGTCTGTTTTTTTAAGTAGGACTTAAACCAGTTAATAGATTGGGTATTAACTGATGTGGATTGAAGAATGTGAATAAGTATTTGGTGGCTGACCATGTCAAAGGCTTTGGATAGATCTAAGAAAAGTGCTGAGGAGAGGGTGTTATTGTTGCGATTTTTGTTGATTGTGTCTGTAAAGGAGAGGAGGGCAGTGGTGGTGGTACTGTGGGATGGTCTGAAACCGTGTTGGGTGTTAGAGAGTAGGTTATTATGGAGAAGGTGTTGAAGCAGTTGTTTGTGGATACACCTTTCCATGATCTTAGATAAGGGCGAAAGAAGGGCTATGGGGCGGTAATTAGAGATTTCAGTAGAATTTCCACCCTTATGAAGTGGGATAATGTGGGAGATTTTCCAAAGTTTAGGGACATATCCTTCAGTGATGGTTCTATTGATCAGAATTGAAATTGGGAAGGCTATTGCTTTAGCTGCTAATTGCAAGTATTCTGCGGGTAATAGGTCAGCAGAGGGAGTACATGATTTGAGTTTTTTTAGAAGGGAGAGAATATAAGTTGTTGGGACCGGTTGGAAGTGAAAAGGTGGGGGTGGGTTTAGGTTGCTGTTAGACATGTGTGTGTTTTTGATGGGAAGTTGACTTGCTAAGGTTTGAATAGTTTCGATGAAGAAGGAATTAAAGGAATTTGCTGTTTGGTTGGGGTTATTTATGTCAGAGCCTTGTGGGTTGGGTGTGACAGGTTTACTTGGCTGTAGTAATTGATTTATATGTTTTATATATCCCAGACAGGGAACATGCTTGATGGATATGTTTTTAAAATTTGTATCACATGACTGTGTTGATTGTTTGTTGAATACTATTGGTTATGGTCTTTTTAAATACTTTGAATGAAATTGGAGAGTATCGTCTGATGAAGCGGTTATAGATACCGGGAAAGCACTCACAATAATTGTTTAAACTTTCACCTCTGGATTTATTTTTGGTATATGTTTGCGATTTACCTTGGGTTGTTTTACCAGTGTTCTTTCTATTTGGCTATTGCTTCATTAATAAACCTTCTGTGCTTCCTGCTTATTTAATAATGTGGTCTGTGCCCTTGTAATGCTCCGTTTTATCGTTTTTATAAAATATGCAGTTTGTGCGAATTCTCATTACCTTTGATTCTTTTCTGGCTCTTTTCCATGCTCGTTTTTCTTAGTTTACCTTCACTGTTATCTCTGTATCTCATGGCTCTGAATATCACTCTCGGGAATCCCAGTTCTGACATGTTGCTTTCCTACTTTGGACACAATAGAAGAGTCTTTGTGGGTTCTGTTCAAGCAGATGTATTATATACAAACATATCACGATAGAAGTTTACTGACTTTAACTTAAGTAACTTATATACAAACTAACTAATGCAATCATACATGCTCACTCTCAAAATAGCACGTGCCCAGTATTTATATGTGCACGTTCACTCCTTGATAAGTTTCTTAAAGATACAGCACATACACTCTGATCTACACATTCCATGGCTTTGTATATAAGGCTGGTGAGGCAGATGGGTCTGTAGTTACTCAGGTCTGTAGAGAGGTCATCCTCATGTAGGAGAGTCATGTGGCTATTCTGCAAGCATCAAGAAAAAAATACTATAGATAGGCAGCGGTGGAACAGTTTAAGTTGATGCTCATATAGTCATTGATGAGAATTCAGTCTGGTATGTTGTCCAGTCTCATGGAAATACTATTGCTAACATTTAATAGGTATTGTAAAGTTTTTTCCAAGTTGATTTCAGAGAAAACTAAATTCTCAGGAATAAAGGGGTCAACAATGTAGATAGGAGAGGTAAAGTTAGCAGTAAATGTGTCGGCTAACATTTTAGCAATGCGCTTTTATTGCAAAATGGGTGATATTACTATGGATATGTCTAGTGCATTGCTGGACATTATTCTTTAATTTCCTGACACAAGTGAAGAAGGATTTGTAGTTTCTGTAGTAACCTTAAGTTCATACTTTGCTTATCATTTTTAATAGTGTTTTTACGTTCCTTGCTGGTATGTTTTTAATGTGGTCTTGAGGTAGGGAGATACGGGATTTCTTGCAACCTTTCATTATTTTCCTTCTTTTGTTGTACAGTTCATTAATAATGGAGTTCCACCAGAGAGGATTACTCCTGAATTTACAGTTAGATGTAGAGAGGATGTGCACTGACATTTCTATACAATTGTTCAAGTGCTGGGAAAAGTCAGAGGTGAATGCACCAGCCCTCTCAGTTGGGTCTATTTGTAAGGGAATGTTGAAAATTTTGTATAGGTTATCTACAAGGATTGCCTTGAAGAAGTTCCTGAAGAGGCTCTGATCTCTGATTTGGTGAGGGGATGGTACCACTAATCTTGACACAGACGTTGACTGATTTGTGGTCAGGTTTAACCAAAGATGTGGATATGCCAATTAGGGTGCTAAATGTGAACCTTTTTTGATTAAACACTACTTTATACTGTACAGAAATGTAATGTTCTTACTTGCCAAGGTTCAAATCTGGTCAGACTAGCACAACTTCTATTTTGAAATGGACCTTCACCAGGTTTACAAGCAAAGAGCTGATGCAATGCATGTGCCAGGGAGTATACTGCATTATAGACACTGTATGTAAATCTGAAATTATTTACGTCATACACTGTGATATCAAGAGTTTCCAACTTCTCCAAACCAGTGCAAGGCTGTATCTTTCCAGCATTTACTTCCTTCATTCCTGTTTGGTTATTACCATCATTGTACCACTTGCAGCCAAAAGCTTCCTCCCAGAATTTTTTCACAAAAATGTCATCAGTGGATTTAAATGGATCTACAGAATAAAGAACCTCTTTGAAACCTGATATTTCTCCTCTGTGGATTGCAAATCCCAATGAACCATTTAGTAAGACTTTGATTTGCTTAGACAAATCTGTAGAGATTGACCAGCTAGTAGCTCCAATCCAGACCTTCCCACTTAGGTTCTGTTTTATCACTTCTTCCAGAAATGGAATGACATATTGCACTGGGGTATTAGCAATAATAACATTTACTGACATTTTTTTGATTTTCTGAATAATCTCAACCATCTTTTTTTCATAGTCTGTTTTTGGAATTACCTCAAGAAAAGCAAGGCAAGCCCCAGCTTTGGCTATCTCACTCTTCATTATCTGTATGGTTTCTTGTGCATAGTCATTATCTGGAGCTGTGACTCCTATCCAGGTCCAGCCAAAGTGTTGAATAAGTTGGGCCATAGCAGTTGACTGATGCTTATTACTTGAAATAGTCCGAAAAAATGAAGGAAACTGTGCCTTGTTGCTAAAGCTGGGTATAGCTGCACCAAAACTTATCTGGAACAAAACATAATGTTCATAACACTACAAATGTTCAATACAGTAAATCATTTAATAGAGAATACATTTTACCCACTCATATTCATAGATAGTCTAACACAGACAGGTAGATAAATATTGCACAGTTATCTATTTTCCACATACTTTTTAATATAAATATGTTCTCACAATCATCCATTTGTGACAGTAAGATTGTGTAGACCTGCATACATATTTGTAAAAAAATGAGACAATATAATATGTACAAATCTTCAAGACATCAAGATTTTTGTTTCTGTGTCATAATGCCTAGTCTGAATATACATGTAGTCTTGTGCACAATTTCTTGCCATGCATTCTGTAACAGAGAGTACAACTGCACATTCACACACTATTCATGAAACTAAAAGGTAGGACATAGGCACAACTATTACCCTCTTAGAGTAAGAAATCTGGACAAAGCCAGAAATAATGGGGGGGGGGGGACAAAGGCCAAAAAAAGAGGGACAAATTTTAAATATTGCTCTTACAAACTTAGAACATTGATAGAATACCAGGTTTTGCATTGGCATATATTTTCTGAAGGCATGAAGTCTTCAACTCAAATATCTGTCATTATTTTCTGACTCCATTCTTCAATGATTTGCTGATTATTTGCCAGAAAACACAATTTTATTAGAAGCAGACCAAAAATATCAAGCAAAAATCTGGACATTCTGCTAAAATCTGTTCGGCTGTAAGGTACGGGCAAAGGTGATAAAGGTCAAGGTTATAAGAAGGTACTGAAGTGATGTAGGGGCAACATAACATTTCAAGGAAATTTGATAATATTTTAATTTAAAAGTTAGTAAGTATTCAACCATAAGGTTTTAGACCAAGCATTCCTCACTTTTGTTAGTATTGCTACCAAGAGGAATAGCTATCTTGAACAGACACGTATCCAAACATGGCATTAACCTCCTGAATGTATAATAAACAGTAGCACACATTTCCAGTTTAATTTAAGGTAAATTGTTATGTGGGTCAAAATATGGGTCATGATATATGGGTCAAAACTCAAGTTCCAAATGAAGGTTGTATTAAATGGGTGAATCTTTTCAAATTAAATGCAGGCTGTGAACATACAGTGTGATATAAATGCCATAGCCTGTTTCAGTCCTTGGTTTATTCAGTTGCCTTTAGATGGAAAAGTGATGAGAAGAGATTAAAGGCATTGGCAGGACAACAAACTGATAAATCAGAGAATAAGCAAGTGAAATGTGGTCCAAATGATTTAGTATAACAAACTGTCTATCTAAAGGAAGCCACTGATGTCATTGTATTGTTTAGTTTAGAAACAAAGTAGCTCTGCAGAGCATATTAATATAAGACATGTATGACCAACAAAAATGCTCACTTCATCCAAGCACACTCCTCAATTCAAACTATTACAGAATTATAATAAAAACAATAAGACATGCAAAATATCATGTATCTGTTGGGTGACAAAGCACCACACTCTACTCATGCAGGGGGGTTTGCCCCCCCCCCCAGACTTTCCTATGGTCAATTTTAGTGCTGCTTCAGGTTACAGAAAGTAAATTTTTCAGCACTGTTACTTCCATCAAACATGTTATCTCTGGCATGAGAGATACTACATTTTTAACTTAATGACTGAGCTCCATCTACATTCTGTGGATGTCTTTCAGTAGTTACATTCTCCTGAATAACTAATTTGCTGTAATATACAGTTAACCAGTTCAGGTACTCTGACTGTACTTTAAGACATTCCTTGTTTTCCTAAAAGTGGACTGATCAAAACATAAAATATTAGGATGGCATAAAACTTACTTGCTAGACAAAAACATTGAATGGAAATAAAGTACTTTTTCTACTCAGTTTAGGGACATACGAGAATGCGTGCTGATAAAAAAGTATTATCTTTCCATAAAAAAACTGTCAGAGTACAACGCAATTGTTCAGACCACAGTCTGATTTATTAGGTCTCTGCAATATGCATCAGACTGTAGAAAATGTATTTCATCTAAGAAACGGGTCTATATTAGATAATCAAACTTTTGAAAGCTCAACTGTCATATGGTCGGCACCATATGATCGAACTTTCAAAAGTTCGAATATCTAATAAAAAAAAATACACAAAACACCTACCTGAATGTTTTAAACAGGGGGCAAACCCCCCCTGTACCCCCCACATGGGGGCTACACCTCCCACACCACCTGCTCTTTAAATATACCAACTCCGAGATTGCACTACAGTACAGAAAAGGGAAATCTTCCCATTCCGCACTGTACGGAGATCTCCGTTACGAAGTTCGAACATTAAAAAATCCGATCATATGGTGTAAACCATATGACACTCGAAATTTTGAATGTTTGAACATTCAATATAGACCCTATGAAATTGCAGAAAAGCAATAAATAAGGCATGCATTTTGAGAATCTGAATTGACTATTATGGTCGCTAATATTTCTATTTGTAGAAAAATCATTCTATAAACATTATGGGCATTATGTACCAGAAAGCACGGAGTTAAATAAAAAGGAATCATAACATAATAGGGATTTGAAAAAAAAATGTTAACCTTAATGAAATGTGAAGAAAGAAACAGAGAAGTTATGGAAATAGAAACAATGACTTTTTTTTTTTTTTTTTTTTTTTTTACTGTACAGATTGCTAAGGATGCTAAACCTGAAACAATTTGCTCACTTCTGGATATGAAGCCAGTTAACAGACATAACACACTGAAATATCCTCGGAAAAAAAGCCAGAGACATGATAGATGATCTCACCATTCAATATGAAAAGTAGGACTGAATAATATTAACATCCCTGTTGGATGTGAAATCTATGACTGAATGACTTCCATACCTAAGAAAGCACCTAAGCTACAAATGAAATAGAAGACTTCTCAAATTTGTAAAATTTCATAAGGAAATAAATATGACTTTTGGATTAAAAGAACTCTGTGTTGGCTCTATATCATAGACAGACAGGCAGACAGAGAGCCCTGACTACAAAACAGATGAACCATACGCTGAGGAAGCCGGAGGGAATAAATGACAATGATGGGGAGTTCAGTCAGACAGACAGACAGAGAGCCCAGACTACAAAACAGATGAACCATATGCTGAGGAAGCCGGAGGGAATAAATGACAATGATGGGGCTGCTCATATTTCCCAGTGCAGACGGTTGACAGTTTATGATCTGTGATGAATGTTTCTCTAATAAATTTCTAGTGAAGACCTGATACAACTCATAAGCATCTGCCTTAATGAAGCAAGACTTTTAGGAGAATATCACACCTGGAAGTAGGTGACAAAACTCTTAAATAACCCCTCTGCATACCCACTGCTTCAGCTGTTTCAGAAATGTACCGTGGAACAGTACCGCTTATAGATAAAAAAAACATTGATAGCTGGTCATTAGGAAGATATATCCTTTTGCATATTTTGGATTGTTTTATATTCACTCTAAATTGATTATTCTTTTCAGTGTTATATAGTTAATGAGACAGTCATATACATATATAAATATTTATGTGTTCCCTCTATTTGAGTGATGTAGGTGGTGCTTAATATCGAATGTATGGAGATCCGAAAGTTTAAAATGTCAAGGGCCAGTTTTATCATGAAATGTGAGTGAGACTGGAGATATTGAGAGTGTTTGTGTGTGTGTGCGTGGGGGGGGTCAGGGTTAGGGCTGGGGATAGGTTAAGACATAGGTTTTATATGTTTGCCTGCGGGTTTGTGCATTTTAGGGTTAAGGCCAAGGTTACATAAGGGGTAGATGTTGCGTTGTAAATGTGTGTTTGTGGGGGCTGAGTGTGTCTTGTGTAGTGGCTGTATTACAAGAAGGTATTTATTAAGTTGAAGTATAGAGTTGGGATTGAGGGAAGGGGCAGAATTAGGGTTAGCACCCATTACTTAGATGGTACAGGGGGGTGTGGAACTGTGCATTTTTCTTACTAAACAACATACTAAAAAATAATAATAATAAATAAAAAAATATAATAATAAAAAGATAAGCACATACATAAATAATTTAAAAGGAAAATAAAGCTGATGATTTATCATGCTTATATTTGGCTTTTACTACTAAACTACTAGAAATCACAGAATAGAAACTGGAAAACATTGAAGACTATTTTGCTATGTATTGATGTCCCATTAAACAGTGGACAAACAAACTTTCAAACATGTTAAATAACATAAAATATTATTTTCATTATGTTTGAACATGTTTCTATAAAATATCATACAATGCTGCTTCATTAGCACATTTACCTGCAACTTTTCAGTAATCAATATCACAGAACAACACTTTATTAGTTCAATAGAATTAATACAGATGCTAGATGTTATATAGATATGTTTCTCCATTAGCAGATGCTGTATTAATTCAGTTACATTCATAATATGAGGCTCTATTACTTCAAAATCACTTACAGCATACTGCAGCATTGTCTTGACCAACAAGCAAGTAATATGTTTGTATGTTACTTCACCACTAAACAGCACAACAAATAATATTTGCAATTAATTAAAATAAAGTATATTATACCACTTGCCTATATTAGTATGTTTTCTGACTTTCATGTATCACAGAATAACACTTGTCAAACTAGCAAGGCCATGTTTCTTCATTAAGCAATTCATCAAATGATAGTTGCAAAAAATTGAGGTGAAATATTTTGCTTATACTTGGCTTTTATTACTCATTAACAGGTATCACACAATAGTATTTGTCAAGTGATAGACACCTTTTAACTGTATGTTGCTTCCCCAATAAACATGGGTGCAACTTATATAGCTACCATCCCTGTATTGCATGGAACATACTCACACTAGAAATAAGGACCCTGACTCACCCCAAACAATTTAAGCTAGCAACCAAAGACTACTTTAAAAAACACTGGTCCTGCCATTGTACTCACCCTCCCTAATCATTACCTACCTTTATAGTAATGTCAAACTAATTTATTAAAACTCAGCATTAACTACTTCATCCTATGCTTCCTATGCAACCTCCAAAGCTTCTTCTATACTCTGCTCCCTGAAATTCTTATGCAACTTATTAAGTTTTTGCTATACTCTGCATACAAAACCTTATATTTAGTAAACTCTTTTTTAAACCAAAACATACAACTTACTCTACTTTATTAATATTCTCCTTTTGTTTATAGTACTGTTTTATCTGCAAACAATATACATGTATGTAATTTATGTATTTTGTAACTACCAAATTCCTCTATTGCTATTTTTATTGAAACGTATCTGTATTGCTATTTTTATTGCATTATATATCTTTGAACCTGGTCTCCCTAGGCCTCCACTGAAAAAGTGCAATAGCTCAGTTGGACACTCGCGGTCAACAAATGTAAAATAAATAAAATAAAAATAAATAAATCATATGTTCAAATATGTAAATAAAATGAAACATTTATATTTCTTATATCTAACATTACATCTCACTAATGGCTATCAAAGAACAGAGCTTACTAAGTATTCAATATTATGTTTCTCCCCCATTGTGTAGTGCTCCAAATGAGAGCTGCAAACATGTAAGATAAATGAAGTATTTATTTTTGCTTATATCCGGCTAAACCCTTTCACTACTGGATATCACAGATAAGAGCTTCCATTCAAGACCTTGATGCTGTATGTTGCTTCTTCTTAAGTGGTGCATCAAATAACAGCTGTAGTAAAATAAAGTGAAATATTTATCTCGTTTGCATTTGGTTTTCCTTTCCACTGTCAGGTATTACAGAATAGTGTTTTTTAAATAATAAAGATCAAGTTTTATATGTTGTTTATCTATTACATGGTATTTAAATTTCAATTTGCAAACATATAGAATAAAGTGAAATGTTTCTGCTCTTTATCTTTGTCTATAATTTTACTGTTGGGTATCAGTGAACATCACTTGTTTTGCACATGAAAACCAATGCGGCCTTTGGATGCTACACAAATCTATAAATAACTGAAATACTGTAGCAGCCTGGAGACTGTATTACTTCATCTATGCAGATAGCATCTTACCTAAAGCTGTATTATGCAATTAAAGTCATAATATTTTTTATGAACTCAGTCTTAATTGTAATGACTGTAACACATTTCTATTGTTTTCCTTGAAAAGGTTGAAATGAACACTAGGAGTGGGGACTGGAACAATTATGTTTTATATCAGTCATTTTTCTGGAAAATGAACATTTTGCCTGATGTTTCACTGGGATTAATGAGAATATTTCTAGTGCAAGCATGCTGCAAATGATATGCAACAAGATTTTATATAAAAATATTTAAAATATGATATAGCTAGACAAATATCGATATAGATATAGATATACTTAAATGATTAAAAAATTGAAGTAAGTTTATCTTTACATCTGAGTGGTTTGGTTCATCACATGATGAGGTTACCTTCTGTATATACTGTAATATGTGAAACTTAACTGCTTGTATTTATTCTGATGAAGTCATACTGACAAAAGCAATAAATAAAGTATCGGTTCCTGGCATTCCTTATGGCATTTTTTCAAAGCTGTATTACTTCAAATGTGCTGCCATCCCATCGTTTCTTCACATTCTAATGCAGCACACTATATCACTTATCTGCATTCAACTCTGGTAAATGCTAGTTGGACTTTGTTATGATCATGTCAGGCAGTCATGTGGTATGTCACTACACACAAGGATCTATCCCATGCGATACATGTTGTGCGTGCAAAACAGTATAAACGAGGGAACATCTTATCCTGTTATCAGCTCTCCTTTTGACTTTCCATTGTTAGTCTTCAAATGGTCATATCCTTCACCAAGAAAGCAAGGTTCAGTCTTTATTCTGATCTCCATGTCATGTTCATTTTTTTTAATTTTTTCATCATTCGTCTTCAAATACCATAAACTACACATTTTCATTTGGCTATCCAACAGATCCTTAGACTATGCTTTGTTTGAAATCTTAGCTTTTAGAGTTGTAAAGTGTAAATCTAAGCTTTTAGAGTTTTAAAGTTGTAAAGGCTACCATTAAGAAATGCAAAAAGACTTAAGGCAAGTATTGTCTAAAGGAAAAGCTAAAGAAAATGAAGAAATGGGTTAGATTAAAAAAGTGAGAGAAAGGAATGGAAGGAAGAAAATTAATGTTGATGGGTGTGAGAAAATATATTAAAAAGACATATGTCACATAAATTAATATGTCAGTCAGTCTTGTTAAGCATATTTGTATCAGATATTAGATTCAGTTAGGGAAGAAGTTCACCCTGTATATCAGTGGGTTTAAGTGTGAATCAGTGTAAATACATTACTGATTGCCACAGTGCTTTGTGCCATTCAGAAATATACCATTCAGCATATGCCTAAACGCACAAGGCATCATGGCAAAATATGGCATTTTGGCAGAACAGTAAATAATTCAAATACATGATTTGGAAGACAAAGGCAGGATATGAACTGAAAGTGTCTATCTACTCCCAGAATAACCATGAGGCCTTTTTAACTGTATTAGGAAAATTGGAAGTAATAGTCATCACTATGCAAACCTCCATTAAACAGTACTCATTGTCATCCCAAGGACTTAGTCAGTGTCCTAGCTGACAAATTTCAGTTCCACCCCTCCCACTCATTTCCATATTCCTGCCTTTAAATCAATGAACTCTTGTTCCCACAATATTATTATGAAACAGACCCTAGGAGTTATATCCAAAACTAAATACAAATGATCCATGGAGCCAGACAATGTACCTGTCTGTCTCTTAATTACTATAAAATGCAATGCTGTATAACCAGTCTGACACATTTTCAACCTTAGTCTTTTAATGGGGTATTTACCTGATCTCTGGATAACAGCATAAAGGAGGCTGTCCAGAAGGGCAACTCCATATCACACTCTAGTAACTAATGTATTATTTTTAACTTTACCCCCTTCATCTCTAAAACCACCTAAACATATCTTGGTTTACCCTATGAACAATAAAACTGGTGGCCAACAAACATTTGACCCTGATCATTTCAGTTTCATGAGGGGTAAAGCCTAACTCCTTAACCTGGCTGATTGCTAAGACCATTGACGAAGGCCATTCTATCCACACTGCCTATTTGGTCTTCAGTAAAACTGTCAATATGATTTCCCAAGGTGGCATCATTGACTAAACATAACTCTCTGCATCACTCATCCGGCTGCAGATTGGCTTTCTGAACAAATGTATACAGTAAGAGCAGATTGCACTCACCTAAAAGGCACATCACTAGCAGTGACACATAGTGCTCCATTCTAGGTCCCCTCCTCACTGACACAACCTTACTTGATATGAAAATAGATGTAAAAGGTCTGTGGCTAACAAACTATGCTGAAGTCTGCAAACTGGGTGCTTTTATTGACTCCGCAAGGTGAGCCAAGACTATCCTATTGATTATAGCATAAATGGAACCACCTCAAGCTTGACACAATCATTAAAGATCAAGGTACCTTCACTGGCAGTGAACTAACTATTGTACTAATTAATTATCAAGGGATATCCTTCAGGTCCAGAGATGTTATAATTGCCTTGTATTCTTCTCTTATCATGACAGTCATAGAATACACTGCACAGTTTGGAATGTACCTCCCCAAACACTTTGTCCATCTAGAAATACCACAGTGCATTCTAACTTAAAAAAGAGAATGTTTTCTTAGTTTTCCAGACAGACAAAAAAAATCTCATGTTTCTTTTTCTCATAGCAGCTCATACATACTAATCTCTGCTTCATCTTCTTAGCTACAAAGGAACCTGGTCATTTAGACCTCCTCTGTGCCAGAAATAAATTCTGGTAGTATAAAAAATCTTGCTCCAAAAACCTTAACTTTGCCACTATATTTTTGCTTTATGGGGACCAAAGCCTCAGTGCAGGCTTAGAGGTGTGAATGGAACTTATTCATGAATATAGTAGTATGAAAGGTGGGATCCTCAAAATGAGGAAGGTGTTTACATTTCATCACGTCATCAGCTAGCCGGTGTAGATTTGCCTTGGAGTAGTTTCTAAGTCCAGAGAGGGTTCTGAGGTAACACAGGCTTGACACTTATGTGATGCCCATGCCCTGGCCCAGCAATCAAGGATCCTCAATCCTCACCACTAACACCAGTGAGGGGTGTCTCATATAGGAAGAAAGGATAACAAATGCACACAGTAAAGTGCAATTTTCCTTAAGAGCACAGAGAGATCACAGTCAGTCTGGGGCTGGTCGCTCCCTTGCTCTCCAGTTCCCCAGTAAGACTCCCCACTGGTGCAGCTATAGGGTCCAGATCTCAGCCTAGTGGGCAAGCCAAAACCTCCAGCACCCTCTCTGTCAAACCAGTGCTTCATGTCCCTACACACACACACACACACACACACACACACACACACACACACACACACACACACACACACACACTTTGAGAAGAGTTTATACAACCACGCAGACACTCCTGGGGAAGGCTGGCACAGGTTCTCCAGCTGTGCCCCTTTTTTCCAGACTATACAGTAGTACCAGCTACCACCACCCACTAATATTTATCAGCTACTCAAAGGCCCTTAAAAGTGTGTCCAATTATTACTGTGCAATATTATTATCCAATTGGTAGTATAGCCCAGGGCTAAAGCTATTAGAGTGTCGTTGTACAATTTTACCAAAGGCATGCAAGTACTCTAAAGAGTTTAAATTATCTCTACAGAAACAGCCACAGCTGAAAGGGTTTAAAAATATTTAATAACAAATAGCCAAAACACAAGACAATACATTTTACTACACAGTGCTAGTCAAGAGTTCAGAGATCACAGAGAAATACCTAAAATAATTCAGTAGTACAGTTCTGACACCACAGAAAAACACTTAATCTAATCTTTCTAGTTTCTAGCTATTTCTAAGAGAAAACACAAATCTAAAATAACTTACATATAGAGCAAAGGCAGAGTGCTGATGAGTTGGATGGTCAAGACAAAAATGCTTAATGCTCTCTGATTCTCTCTGTTTTTAAAATCACATTCCTGGTTCACATTGCATTATTTTTCACATTTCCCTGGGTTCCCAGGCTAACTGGCTACATTATTTAGCAAGTTCACACCAGGTCAGGAAGCAAAGCCATTAAGGACATTTATGCATGCAAATTCTGGCCATTAACTCTGGCCTTAAAACTATAGCAACAATTCCTTCATCTAGGCCAGCCGGGGACATGTTTACATCAAAGGGTCACAACATGCTTTACTTGATCAGCAGAGTGCACTGTTGTTACATTTTTGCAGTTCCACATGTAACACTATTTTTACCATTTAAGACAACAAGCCTGTGGTTTACAGTAATATTTACAGATGACAGAATTATCTCCAAAATTCTATCTGGCTAGGTTGGCAGCCTTCATCTATCTTCACCCAATCTTCACAACTTAAAGTAAATATTACAACACAATGGTAAGATTTGACCAGTGATCTGATAATTTTGGGTGGTGAATACAGGGGAGATGGTGAGAATCAGGTCCAATATGTTTCAGCCTCTTGGTGGGATTTGGATTAGTGGGTTTAAGGAGATGCAGTAATAAAGTCCCAAAATCATTGACCATATGTATTTTCGGTGGTGTAGGTTTCCTAGCTAATGGAGGGATAGGTGGAGTCATCCAAGAGGACAGTGTTATCAATTTGGCAAGTAAAAACTTTTTAATGGCATTATCATTAAGTAGTTTCAAGGTGATAGTCTGTGCATGTTGCATAGTTCTGGGTGCAGGTACATCAGTGTTTTGTTCACTGTGCACCTGTCTGGGAGAGGGAACACCTCCAGTTTAGTTAAATGTTTACAACTCTCACAGACTCCTTTGGGTTAAGTAGGAGTTTGTTTTCAGTGAGCATGTTGCAGTTCTTACAATGCTGTGCTATAATGCTGGTAATAGAAGGGGGTTAGTTAATTTTCTCTTTGTGATGACTAGTACTGCTGTGTTATGTGTTTTATGAAGAAGTAAACATAAGGAAATATTACAGGAGGAGATGCTTTTTGTATAGATAATGTGTTTCACACAAGACTGTTCAGAACAATGGAGTTGTTATACGGATAGTTCAAGTCCACACAGCTAAGAGGGGCATACAGCAAGTTGACAATAGTCAGTATACACTGTTCAGACAGTAATACAAAAGAGATAAAATTTACTTGTGCACACTAATAACTAATGAAATACAACTACAGTGTGCTGTGATCAATGTAGCTATGTGCAGTAAGTATTAAACAAGAAAATAAACAAAAAAAAAACACAATGAAAAACAAGACACATCTGAAGCCCAAGAGCTTTAAGCTACCCAGAAGTTGCATCTTGGAGACTGGGTGATAAATTGATAGATCTTTGAGACTGATTCTATGGAAGAAGTATTTTTTCAGATGCGGCTGTTACTAGTGGGAGGCAATATTTAAGTCGAAGGAGTAGAATATCCTTTTCAGTGACTGACCTGGAGGCACAGGAGAGAAAGGGAAGATATTCTGAGCCTAAAACAATAGACAGTTAACCTATTTGTGTGCGTTATCCAGATGTATTTTATAATGAAGAGAACTCTGATCATACTGCAAGACTTTTGAATGGGGAGACATTTTCTAGGGAAGTATTGTGATTTTGTTCTATTAGAGAATTAGTAATTCTACTGAGTTTTTGCCTTCTTAAACAATCATTCCTGACTGTTATAGGTCATCTGTTACATAATCCATTCATCTGTTTGCTAGACATCCTCCTTTCCTCTTTTCTTCTTCCTGTCTCACCAAAATCTTCCTCACCAAGTCATCTTCTGCTTTCCACTCTTGTATCGGAACTACTGCAATTTCTTCTTTTTTACTTTCTCTGCAATCTACCAACTGTCTCAATTACTTCTTTTCCATAACCTATAGCTTCTGAATACTGCTCTGTCTTCACTGTTCAGGTATTTGTACCATGCAGAAGTACTTGTCACAGTCACACCACTGTTTTTTTATAGCTTACTTTCCAGCCTTGCTGGCATTCTGCTCTCACATATACCCTGACACTCTGTGCCATTTGGCTTCAGCCCTCTGAGTCGAGCCTTGACCTCCTTCTTCAGACTTTCCTTCTGCTTAACCACTCCTCTCAGATACTTGATGATGTTAGCTTGTTCCGCTGTTTCTTTTCTATCACAATTTTCAGCTTTTTCTTATTACTTCCATCTGCTGGCAAGACAACTGTCTTGTCTTTATTTAGTTTCATCACCTGTCCTTTCAGTTTTATGTTCCATTCCCCTACCATTTACTGAACTTCCTGTTCAGAGTCTGCTTGTAATGCCACATCATCTGCATACAGCAGCTTTCTTGATCTATCCCCTCTGACCTCTTTGCTAATGTAGGCTATCACCAGTATGAACAGCAGTGAGCTCATAGCTAAACACTGATGCACATTCACTTTATCTACCTCCCATCAGTAACTCCTTTCTGAGTCTGAATATTGTTTGTACTTGTCATTGGGTCCTTCTATATAGTTTTCAGTAATTCTACTAATGCTTCTGGCACATTGAACCATCTTAGAATTGCCAAGGTAAGTTCTCATGGGAACTTGTCATATGCTTTCTGCTCCTTCTGCTTCTTCTCCACTATTTGTCTCACTGAAGGCATTGATTTGCTGCATCCTGATCTGAATCTGAGCTGCTCATCTCCCATCTACTGCTCTGCAAATTAATTTGCCCATCACTCTCTTCAGCACCTTCATGTAGTATGACAGGAGTCTGATACCTCTATGTTGTCCACAGTCTTAGATATCACATTTGTTCTTCTACACTGGCACTAGGATACATAATCCTCCAGTCATTTGGGATACACCTTTATTTCCATACTACTATGAGTATCCTCATAACCTATTTCTCTTCTAACTTACCCAAAATCTTGATGATGTCAGCAGTGACCTCATCTGAGCCTGCTGTTTTCCTTGACTTCATTTTCCCTTAGAGCTCTTCTTACGTCTTCTAGGATGGACTCTTCCTTTTCTTTCATTATAAGCTAAGTATGGGTCAGTACAGCTTCTGTGCGGTTTTCTTCATTCAGAAGCTGCTGAAAGTCCTTCTATCTGCCTTTTATGTCCTGTGGACTGCTAAGCAGGTTGTTACAAGCACCCATTACGAATGATCCATGATAACTATCTTCTTTATCTTTTTGTTTTTTTCTTTGCAACTTGATAAGAGTTCCTTTGTGCCATCTGCTGAGTCATGTTTTGGAAGCAGGCAGCTTACCTCTGATGATGTGTTCTTTGTTCTTTTGACTGCTCTCTTAGCTTCTTTGTTAGTCAATCAGCATTCCTTCTTGGTTTGATCCATCTAATCTATCTCCCATTTTTTCCTGCAGTTGTTTTCTGATAACTTCCTGGACTTCTGCAACCCATCACCAGCTTTCCTTATGTACTTTTATTTCTCTACTGATCCCAATTCTGTTTTATAGTCTTCACACATGCTATTTTGAGAAGTTGCCATTCTTCTTTGACTCCATCTATTTCATCTTCTTCCTGAGGTTTTAATGCCCTTGTATTTTTTTGAAGTCATATGCTTTCAGTACAATCAACTTCTCAAGTTCTTCACCCTAGCTTCTGTTGATCTTCTAGGCCTTCTCTGACCACTGCTTGCAAGCTGAATGTGGCAACCAGTGTTTTATTATGTGGACCAACTCTTTCACTAGGGATGACTTTGCAATCTCTGATTAAACCACATTGCTTTTTCCATAGTAAAAGGAAGTCTACATGAGTTGCTTGCTGACTTCTTTTGTATGTAATCATTTGGCTGTCTCAACTGTTGATCCATGTGTTGGACCCATCAAGCCATTTGACAGACATAATTCTAGAATGGCCTCTCTTATTCCTGGCACGCAATCCACATAGACCAAGGCAGTCCTCAAATCCACTTCTGTCTGTCCTGATTTCAGCACTGAGGTCCCCATTTCCAACATCAAACATGCTATCCTACTTTATTTTGTAGGTCCTTCAACTCCTACCTAATGCACTCTTTTCTTCACTATCATGACCCTGCCATGGGGTATAGACTAAATTATGAATATTGTCCTAACTTTTCAATGGAGGCAGGCTGTCATGCATCAATCACTAATTCTGATGACATGCCTCATTATCTTCAGAAGGCTGCCCCGCACCACAACTCCCACACCATTTCTAGTCTGCCCTCACTCAGAGTAGTAGACTCTGGAATCCAAGCAAAGTGGATTTTGAGAATTGGTTGTTTTTAGTTTGATGCATTAGAAGAGGGAATGGAATTCAGCTTGGAGATCATGCTGTTAAGCATTCAGAGAAGTGTTTGAGAGGTAAAGGACCTTATCAACATAAAGGAAGAGGGAAGGAGGATGTCAAGAGGAAGTTTGTTAATGTAGATAGAAAATAAGAGGGCTGAGAATGGAACCTCATGAGATTACATTGAACAGTAGGGAAGGGGAGGAGAAGAATGAGTTGATTGTGAAGTAGTGGTCACTGAGGTAGCTCGGGAACCAGGGGATAACATTAACGATGATACAAATTTCAGTATGGTAGTCTATAGGGGTGGAGTGGTTGATTATATCAAATGTTCTAGTCAGGTCAATGAAAATACCGGCAGAGAGCAAACCTTTGCCCGTGTTTATAAGAATGTCATCAGTGAGGGACCAGAGGGTTGTGGTAGTGCTTCTACCCAATCATAATCCAATTTTTGTAACAGTATGTTTTTTTTTTTTTTTTTTGCTGATATATTGTGAAAAGTGTAGGTAAATGATTTTTTAAGAACTTTGTACAAGGTAGGTAGGATGGAGATGGGATTTTTATTTATTTTTTTTTTGCCTGGGCCAGGCCTTGACTATGGCAGTTTTCCAAAATGCTAGGCATGATGCTATTTTGAAAAACAGACATTTAAACATGTTATACGGGTTTCACTATATAATTGCAGCAATGGTAAATAAGCCATGAGGAGAGATCATCTGTGTCAGGGAGGGGTACTGAGATGTGTCTGTTCTAAAAGGGAGGAGAAGTGATTTAATTAAATTTGTTTGAAGTAAACGAGGTGAATATAGTCTGTGGGAGAGGGTACGAGTGAGTATAAGGTGAGGAGTTACTAAAGTATTTAAGGAAGTCAACTGTAGAATATTTTGAGGTCGAAAGATGTGAGAAAATGTTTAGCTTATGTCTAGTGAGATGATTGACCTGTTTCCAGAATTTATTGGGGCTATATTTTATGGAGTTCTAATGAGATATTATAGCATGGCTTATGTGTTTTCTTATGACTTGTTTGCCTACAGTGTGTAGGTAGGTGAAGTGGTCCATATTAGTTATTGGATTGGATTTCCATGAATGTCAGGCATTATCTGTCAGGTTTATAAGAGCTTTGAGTTCATAGGTAAGCCATTCTTTAAACTTAGGCTTGTAGATTCTTGACATTAGGTTAAAGAAATAGTCTAAGATTTTTACAAATAGTTTAATGAAAAGCTCTTGATGAGAGATTAGGATTGTGGTATTAAAACTAAGAGTCTAGTCAGCATTAGAGTGAATGGATTATTTAAGATTGGTGATGTTGTCTTGGGATCTGGCTCTGAATGTAATTAGCTTAGTTGGGGGAGTTGTTTTGGGTAGACAATATTGAAAGAAACTCCAGAAACTATGGAAAGAACAATGATGCTCAAAACTCCAAATTCCAGAACACCAGAAAGACACAATTCTGCAGGGAATGTAAAGAAAACCACATTTTATTTAGCATTTTCATTTCCTATAGAAAGAACTTCATCAGAATGAAAGCAAGCAGCATGTCCACCCACTTTAAATAAACATGTGATAAATTCATTACATCTGTTCAGTCTGTAATGCCTTGTTTTTAAAACAGGTGCAACAGACAAATGCTCATTCAAACAGGGCAGGACTTTAGCATTCAGTAATATCTGTCATTGCTTAATAGTAACGTTTTCCACTACCCACCCTTACTGCATTTATCTACCATCTCAAGTATAAAAAATAAAAACTTTTTTAAATCTTTGCACATATGGGAGTGCTTAAATGATGCATTAGTGTTGTCACTCTTTCTGATACTTCTAAGATGTTCATAACAGGTGTTTGTTCAGTCTGCACTCTGTTCTACTGACATAAAATATCAGAACACAGGCAATATAAACAACAATATCAACACCACCACTAGTATTGCAACTAAAGTTGCCTAAGCATGCTATTACTTTAGGGTAATTATGCATAGCCACATGTGGTCCTTCAAATGTAAAATGCCAGTAAGAACAAGCTACACACTTAGCCATTCATCCATTGTCAGTATACTCACTTTTATTCCTCTCAAAAATACCTTTGATTTTATAGGCAGATTTGTAAACTAAACTGTCAGTTGACTGTAGTTTCTGAAGATCCAAGTTATTATTAATAACCAAGTCCCAGTTCTTCACCATAATATCCTGCATCCCCCAAAATCAACAGAATGTTGCAAAATCAGTATAGTTCTGCAAACCTTGTCTGTCTTGATGTGAATTTTGCCCTCCAGTGGTTTACTCAGAATAGATACATATGAATCCCTCCTATCAGATTTAACCAAGATCAATATTTCATCAAGCAGCTTTGGAGGAGTACCTTCTGTTGGCAAACATTGTCCTTAAGTGATCACACTGTGCACAAAATTTTTCCTCTTCTCAGATCAACCTAGACAGAAATATATACTGCCCTTTAACGATACTTTTTTTTTATGAGCAAATTTGTTTGCACTGTCAAATTGCAGAAAAATACTAGAAAAAAATACTTTTTCTGTGCAGGTCAGAGGCATAGTCCACATTTGTGTATATAAACAATATCTAAAAAGCAATACTAAAATCTTCCATTTTAAATGTGATCTAAAAAAATCATTGGAAGCCACCTGATATTCATTGAACTCCATAATGATGTCCTCAGAAACCTGCCAATCAAAAAATATGTCATCCAAAATTTTGTGCACATTTTCAGAAATGGTTAATATTTACTCTCAAAAATGTGGACTTGCTCCAAATAGCATAACATGATATTAGCAAAGATGGGAGCACAAAAACTGCCCTCATCGCAACTCCAGAAATCAGTTTGAAATATTCACCCTTGTAGGTGAAAAAGTTGTTTCTATGTACAAGTTCTATGACTGTACAGAGGTTGTTAATCCCCGTCTTCATTATAGATGTGTTGAGTGATCACATTAAATGGATGTTTGATATCCCTAGTAACAAGCAGGTCATCGTTTTCACAAACCAACCCTGTCATTCCCTCTCAAAATCTTTGACAATACCTGAAAATAAAGAGGAAAAAGTTCTAAATTTCTTGTCACTAAAGGTGGTGAGAGGTTCTGTCTTTGACCCCCCCCCCCCCAGCAGAAATAATCGGTTGCAGAGGTCATAGATTTTAAGTCCTTATGCACACTTGCACTTACAAAAGAAGAAATACAGAAACAGTGACAATAATCATCCTCTTTATTATTTATGAATACACACTGCTTGACCCTTACATTAAGAAGCAGTAGGTCTTTGTACCAGCTCTCAGTACTCTGTAACTCCTTTACAATATTTTTACCAGTTGATCATTTACAATTCTGATTACATTCTTTAAGTTAATCATTTCACTGTTGACACTATCACTCTGATTAATTTAATGGTTCTCATAAATATTTGTGTGTGTGTGTGTGTGTGTGTGTGTGTGTGTGTGTGTGTGTGTGTGTGTGTGTGTGTGTGTGTGTGTGTCTGTGTGTGTGTGTGTGTCTGTGTGATATCTACAGACATATATAAAAACTCATCAACATATTTTAAAATAATGTCAAGCAGCAAACATGCTATGTAACAGGTTGACAGAGGTGTAATGTATACTCCATGTATTCAGACTATAATTAAGGATATCTGTATACATATTTGAATGTATTAAAATGTAACTTACCTGGGGATACCTGTACATTCCTAATACTTTAGCCATTGGGAGGCATGATGCTGATGGTTCATCTCCGACTATGCCAGGTAACATTGGACCTAAATGACGCCTGTAGTTTGGCAATGAAGCCTTTTTTCCTGATAACAGACGAAAGGTGTTGTCAAGTGCCCTGACTTCTGAAAAGCAGCCATCATACATAGTGAATCCAAGTGAAATATTTGGTAGTATTTTCAAGCTCTTGTTAATCTCACCAATGGCAAAGATGACAACTTGAACATAGCGATATGCTCTTATGCGGAACCTAAAGGAACAATTAGCATGTTACCCATAATAACATGTCTAAATTCAGTAAAACTGTTCTTTTAGTCCAGTGTTTCCAGTTTTAGCATCCGTGCTTGTAGTAGTGGAAGTCATGTTTATTTATTAATATATAACCATAATTAGCTGAAATACAATCATAAAATAAATATTTATTGGTCAATATATTTTTTCCTTTTCAAGTCTTTTATGTTTTATATGACAGATCACTAAAATGATCAGAATTATTTATCTTTAAAGACTTTAGACATATCAGAAAATGCAGAACAAGTAGATAAATTATAGTTTTTACTTGTGCTTATCTTCCAGGTCCAGTCATAGTATGAATATGTGCATAAAACCTCTGCATTTAGTAATAGTCTAAAACTGTGGTGAACTCCACTGATCCCTGAAACAAATCAGTATAATTAAGATCTTGTTTTTTTTTCCTAACAACTATAATTTTTGTGGGGTGATGAAGGTTACACTTACAAGATTTCTCAGGTATAATGAACTCTCATATAAGCTTCTCTTTAGTCAAATATGAAAAATGCATCGATATGAGCATCATCAGTTTAACAGAGCAGGACTTTACATGATGATAATTATTGTTTACTATAATTTATTGTAAATTTAACATTATAGGCTCAGTTGCCATCTAAGAAAATTTGTAAAACTTTATTTGGTAGATGTTGAGGGCAGAAGTGGACATTGTGGCATGCAAAGTTCAGAATTGTTGGAGGGTCAGCAGCCATGAACAGGTTAGAGTTTTATTTAAGTGATACTGAGAATGAAGGAGAAAGTAAAGTTCTGCTTCAAATATTTATACTGCAGAAGAGGAACAAGACAGATAGTGAAGAATATTAGACAAAAGAGTAAACGTTTAGGATTGTCAAGAAACAAGAAAAGGTCAACATTACCTTTCAAAGATGCCAAGTAAATAACCACTGTGATTGTAGGATTTTGTTTCAAGGTTAATTTTTTACCAAAGAAATCCCAGATTCCTTTTTCAAACATACAGAGTGCTAAGAACCATCTGGCCTTGCTGTTCCTATTGCTGAGAAGTACTTTGAAAGAAGAGAAGGGGGTTTATGCTAGCATGTATACAAGCACAAGGCCAATATATTTTATAAATATTGCATGCATTATCCTATCATGCACTGCCTAATCACCATAATCCATTTGATCCTACCTGCAGAATCAGCCTGCAAATCACTGCAAAAGAGTAAGATTTCACTGCTCCATTCTAGTTGAAAAAGATTCCCTATCAGGCGTGTGGCCATCCCACACTAGACTCCTGCCTGTTTGCAAGTCGGCCTTGTCATAGAAGTTAATCAACCTTAAGAGGCAGTGCTTATGGTAAGCACAACATTCAGCTGGGTCAACATATATGTACAGGTCCTGTCCTTCATGGTGGTTAAATAAGCTGAGTCCACATTGGCAGAGGTCTTCATGTGGCTAGAATTCTGGTATAACAGTTGTCATGACATTTATATGTATGCAGGCTACTAATTATGTAAGGATAAGATTTATATCATGGATTACATGCTGTGTGTATGCATACACCCTGTATACAAAGACTACAATGTATTTTACGTAAATAAACCAATGCCTGCATTTCTAAATTTATCAGTATCTAATGCAGTGATATATAGTGTAGGGATTGCCATGCCCTAAGTGGTAACTCCACTAAGCAAAATAAAGATCATAAAAAATATGTATTTTTTTATCGTACCTTCATAATCTGTGCAGTGATAATATCTCTGCAACAGACTTAGTGGTTAGCATTTTTCTGTAAATTATTATACTCCAAACAGGTCTTCTGCTGCTCCGATGCTAATTTTATTTTGTTTTATAGCCAGGCTGCATTCTTTTTCTTTTTTTGTTTGTGTGTTTTTTGTTTGTTTTATTTGCTTGTTAGTCATTTTATAACAGAGTAGGCACACGGGTCCTTAGGACCTTTTCAGCGTGACAATCAGCAGAAACATAAAATAAGATACAGAATTAAAAACACAATATAATCTAGACTTGTAAAGGTAAAATGCAATAAAATGCAAAATGTAAAACACAAAAAGTGACAACAAAAATATACAATGCATTTTACACTGCAAAGTATTTACAATGAAATAAAAAAATTAAAAGCAACAAGTGAAATAAACATTGACATTTACATTCCCCGGGATTCATGAACCTTGCGCCAGGTGCCCGCATAGCGTCGGCGTTATAAAGCCAAATATGGCCACCGAGCGATTCAGGTATGAACCAATCCCACGTGCACTACCGGCGTGCGCCGGACCTGCACCGCCCCCGGCGTAGGTATGCTAAACACACTGTGTGCGGTATTGCACCATGCAAATGAAGGCAAATAGCGATCCACGAAGTTGGGCAGGCGTAGCGTAGGACGGCAATGTAAACCAAAAAAAAACGGTTTACATTTACCCAAACATGACCAAGGAGTAATGGAAGGCTGTCAACGTCAGGTATCATCCAGGTGCAATATGCCAATGGCGAAAGGCACCGAGAATGTCCAAAGAAAACATGCACAAACTGTAAATAATGACATAAATGTTATGTATGCAGAAACCACAGCAGAATCCCCGGATATGTGCACAGAAGGTGCAAAACAATGAAATAATATGAGAATGTCCTAAAAGAGCAGTATAATACACATCAGATGCACAGCCACCACACACCATAGTATGTATGGAAAGCCTCAACCCCAGCGCAAGGGTTGTCAAGGAGTGGCGGCAGTGTTCGGTGCCGTAACCATGTATTAGCAGTCAATGCCATGCAAATGAGGCAGATAATAGTGAATCGCAAAACCGGCGCCGGTGTAAGGATGGAGCAAACGGCGCAGCGGTAGTATACCGAGGAGTGGCCTACATGGAATACATGTCAATCGCAGAGGGGTGTGCCACTGTAAGAGGAAGCACATTGGAGGCCAGCAAACATGGGCTGTACAATGCACATCACAGCAGTAGGACCGGCGTGTGAGGAAATAGATGTGCTGAGAGTACATAATGCGCGCACAGATGCATGTGCACGAGGATGAGTACGTTCCCCAACCCAGTCATGTGACGGCCTCCCCGTCAACAACCACGAATATAGGAAGGTAATGCGGAGAATATGAGGAAATGCGGAAGCAGTGTAATTGGAGCCGTAATGAGCAATCAGCACCAATCAATCCAGGAAGGGCAGACGGCGGCAGCTGACAACTCTGCATGCAGACTCCTGCAAAACGGGAAAGGGGAGGCATAGGAATGCAAAGATAGTAGGGGATGTAGTAGAAATGCAAAGAGCAAAGAACCGAAATAGCACAGCCAAGTACAGAGGTAGCATAACGGCGGCGGCAGACAAAATGCATCATATGCCATGTGCCTGCAGGATGCACTGCAGGCAATAGTAGGTGCAACGTGCAGAAACAGTAATGTAAGATGCAAAGCTAAGCCAATGCAGGCAACTGTAATGTAACACTAAAGGCAATACCGTTGCAGTTGCAACGGTAAAACACCGAAGATAATCCACAGATACGGCTGCACAGACACACCCAATGACATCACCGGGTATACAGCACAACAGTATAAAGTGTGAATGCACACAACACACAGCACAATTTCCCAAACGCCGCACCATAGGGTGTAAACACACGGGGAACTTTTAATATGTATATGTTGGGTGCCGCCGTGGCCGTGATGCATAGGTATGTGTCAGAGACAGACGGAGTTGCGGAGGAGGGTGCCGACAACTACCATAGGCCTCATAGGAGAAGGAGAGTGTTCAGACCAAGGGTGACCTACTAGAGGCTGCAAGACCTGGAGATAGTAGAGCGCTACAGGGTGGACAGGGACACGTTACAGCAAATAGTGGAGCTGTGCCGGCCACGCCTGAGAACAAGAGACAACAGAGGGGAGCCCATCCCAGTGGACACAAAGGTATGTGTGAGCTTGCGAATACTGGCTACAGGTACCTTTCAAAGGCCAACCGGGGATATAATGGGTATCTCACAGGCATCAGCATCCAGGGTACTACACCAGTTCCTGGATGCCATGTTACGACATGCCCATGAGTATATAAACTTCCCCAGATCTCAGGAGGAGTTGGCTAGCAATATGCGCCACTTCCACCGTGTGGCACAATACCCGGAGGTACTGGGTGCGATAGACTGTACGCACATAGAAATCAAGTCACCGCCCGGGGAGCAGGGTAGACGCTACATAAGCCGCAAGGGATACCCCTCCATCAATTGCCAGGTCGTGTGCAATGCACAGGGCATTATCATGGATGTGTGTGCTGGCAGCCCTGGAAGCTACCACCACTCCCATATGTGGCATGCCTCACAGCTGTATCAGGTATTCGCCAGGGGGGACATCACACAAGGTCACCTTGTGGGGGATGCTGGCTATGCACTGGAGCCGTGGATGATGACACCCATCAGAAATGCACACACACACATGCAAGAACGCCATAATGAGGCACACGCACAAACCAGAATAATCATAGAGCGTGCGTTTGGGATGTTGAAATCACGGTTCCGGTGCTTGGATACATCCAGTGGAGCCTTGCAGTACTCTCCAGGCACATGTGCCCACATATTCATAGTATGTTGTATGCTACACAATATGATTCTGCGGAAACAGCTGCTGCAGGGACATAATGGTGTAGGGCCACCAAGCCCGCCACAACTGCCAAGACAAGCACAGGCACAGGGCGTTCAGCACCATGAACACACTGTGCCAGCCCCAGTAGGTAGACGGAGGCGTACCCAATATGTCTACACCCTGGCAAAGAGGGAACACATAGCACATACTTTGACAGCATAGGCCCCATGGACTGACACCTCCTTACCTGCACACAGTGAAATGGACGCCACACAAACATGTCCGCCCGTAATATGTACCGTATGTGTGGACCTATGTGTGACTCCAACAAAGGCACCACCCAAACACTGCACACCCAATAGCCAGCAGAGCATGGAACGCAAACACCTCAACCGCACGCCGGTTCTACAGCAGACGGCGTAGCCGTATGCTGCCACTGTCGCCGCAAGTCGACTACATATGTACTTATGTGCATACACAGATACGGAAATAGATATCATTACACACGTAGAAATATATGTACACATACACAGATATAAAGTACAACAGGTTAATATGGAACCCAGGGATGCAAGTTTACAGATAAGTAAGACGCGAAATCCCCACATAGTAAACATAGTGAACGACAACCCAATCATCCGGGAGGGTGGGCAGAGCAGGGAATGCCAGCCATGGAAATGTCAACCTGCATCAATACATATCCGCGGGTCGGGATGATCGCCAGGCCACGGTACAGTAACGGGATATGTGCGTGTCATATCCATAGGATATGAGTGCGGAGGTACACACCGCCGCTGGCGATGCGCCAACGAGGTACTGTGTGCAACCGTCGGTGCGAAAGCGGCAATCATACCTGTCAAGTGTACGTCATTATGAGGAACGTACCTCATGTGGGGTCTAAAACAGTTTATGTTCCTCGAAGTTCCTCAAAGTTCCACATTGAAATAGTCTGTCACACATTCATTGTTAGGAATGTATTTAAATGAAATCCTGGTAAATAGAAATTAATCATAGTAATTCATTAAAGGTTCTTCTTTGTAAGTAAATCAGCATATTTTAACCATCCTATGACCTTCTTAGCTGAAGTTTTTAGTAAGCCATTAGTATGTGTTCCACATTTTGCCCATTTGTTCCACATTATGAATGTGTGTGTTCCTCGCTTCGAAATGGAAGGTTGAGAGCTATGGCGGCAATATGTGTATGTGTGAGGTGAGGTTGTCGTGTGTTCCGCTGTGTGTGTGTAATGTGTGTGCCACTGTAAAATGTGTATGTAGGTGACATGTCACAGGCGGAGTGTAATAACATGCGAGGCATACAGTACAGGAACCATAGCCGTATGTACAGTAGTAGGCACAAAGTAGTACTGACATCTCCTCAGTGGCTAGGCGTGGCGACGTAAAACGATGCAAAGCGGAAATGTCCCAGAATGTACCACAGGACCATAGCCAACAGGAGATGCAAAGGACGATGTACAAACCATGACCGTATGTATGGCGACCATATGGTAGACTCAACACGATACGTCGGCAACGTTACACAGCATCAGGCATGTACAGCGAAAATACGCATGTGCTATCCCGGCACCGATCTTGGCCACCTAC